>NW_009725494.1:65066-71714 GCF_000703405.1 Apaloderma vittatum
GAGAACTGGGATTGTTCAGTCTTGGGGAGGGAGTTTTTACAAGAGTGTCCACTGATAGGACAAACAGAAATGAATTTAAGTTAAAGAACAGATTTTAGATTGGATCTTAGGAAGAAATTCGTCAGTACAAGGGTTGCAAGACTCTGGAATAGATTGCCCAGAGAGGTTGTGGACGCCCCCTCCCTGGACATGTTCAAGGTCAGGTCTAGTTAAGGGTGTCCCTGCCCATGTCAGGGAGGTTGGATTAGATTATCTCTAAGGTCCCTTCCAACCTAAGACATTCTATGATTATGAAAAGGAGATCATATTCTGAAGTAAGAGCACACTGAGACAGTTCTCTTTTGAAAATAGTCTGTTGCAGAATTTCACAGTTTCAACTTTCTGTGCAGTCTTCTGGTTTCTCTTCATAAATGTTTAAGGGATAGCCTTTGAAAGTGCTCTCATACAGAAAGTTTTCAGGCTTACTTTTCATTTTTGACCAGCGTCTTGAAAAGAAATCTTACAAAACATCAAGGAAATCTAATACAAACTTGATGCATGGTTTATGTTTTAATCTTGTTTCCCGAAGAAATTAAGTTTTTGTGATACCACTCTTTCTTTCCTTTCCCTTTCCTCTTCACATATTTTTCCTCTTGTTTTCCAGCTCTGGCTCTCTTTGGCAGAGGATTCTCAAAGGGTTTATCCAAACTAGAGGACCTACATACCTGAGCACAGCCCAGCTGGCCACTCACTGGTCACATGCTATGCAGCTGCAGAACATGCTCTTCTCAAGGATGAAAGAAGGCTCCTGTCCTCCACCCTGTAAGAAGCAGTGACTGATGATTAGTAAGGTGGGCCAAAACACATGAGCAGGACCCAGAAATATTACTGGAGAGTATCAATGAGGAAGACTGAACACACTGTGGATGTGGAGAGCAATGGCTGTATTATGATGGGAGCGTGGAAATACAGAAGACACAAACTGCTAAAAAGCTGGGGTCTATTAGTTTGGAATTGTTGAATCCATGGAATGATTATTTTTTACATGTTACTGACTTCGGTTATTACTGACCCATGGAATTTTTGATTAATGTCTACTAACTTATTTGTTCAGGAGTTCCACTTTGAAGCATAGTTTATATGTTAGCACCCACACCTGATAATTGGAGAAGGGGCTCAGATGTGAATAGCCGTACAGATGCACATCCAGCACATAAAATACTGGCTATGAGACACTGTGACATTTAGACCTAAACAAAAACAACCATCTTATTTCTATCCTCCCACAGGACCACAAGGTACTTGAAAGAACCATCTTACAGTCCCCAATTAAGCATTATAAAACCTAGAAAAATAATGATGTATATTGAAAGAGAAGTTTTTTTTCTGAAGCTGTTCTACTTCCACAAGCTCACTGAAGGACTACAAGAACAGAGAATTGCAATTACATCTGGCAGTATTTATATTCCTACTGACAGACCCATGCTTTATTACTCAATTACCATATGCCATAGGCCATGCTCTGGAATGTGATCCTCTCCTAAATCGCCCTTTCCAAGCACAACTAACACAAAAAAAATGTCTTAGTTACTAACACAAATCTATTAGGACTGGGTGTGTAGAAAAAAAGAAGGATAATAGTTGGGATGTGTTGAATCAATTCATCAAGGAGAGGCACAAAGGAAACAATCCTCAAGCAATACAAAATATTCTCAAAGGGCAGAATGAAGTCCTTAGCTTGTAAAGCTTGCAGAATTTCTCTATGCTTCTATACTTTCCCTTTATTATTTGGAGTGTTCACAGCTTATTCTACAGTGAACAATTCGTATTTTATGTTTAGTCACCTTAGAACACAGGTCTCCAAAGTCCCTGATATACATGCATACCACTTCCAAAATGCAACCACCTCTAATGTATTTGAAAACTATTCAGATAAATTCTTTAAATTAAACAGAGTAGGAGAGATTGGAGGGCTTTTTTGTTTTCCTTTGACAGAGAAAAAAAGAACAAAAATGGAGCTGTATGCTTCTATCTCTAAGACCTAATGGCCCACATCACTTTCTCCTACTAGCTCTCATAGATAAAAGACTGGTTTTGCCTTCTTCTTCTCCAGTGCCACTTAAATCAAAAACACGTTAGTCCAGTCAGAGTTAAGGTCTTTAGACAATAAACATGACTAACTGACAGGCATTCAGTGTCATTACTGCAGATCTTGAACAGCTGTGCTGAAAGTATTAATGTTCTGTTACTGCCATTTGCTATCGCTTCCCTTGTCACCTAGTCAAAAAGAGCAGTTCAGCTTTGAAAGCTTTGTCAGGTGCTGTGCACTCAGCTAGGTTACAGATCAGATCAATATTTAAGTCATCTGACTATATTCAGTAATGATCTTCTCAAAGCTGCAGAAACTGCTGCATCAGGGGTCTACTTAAAATATATGCAATGGGATGACTTGTTTCAGTTTAATTAAAATTGATAGGATTTACCACCTTAGAAATCATTTGACTACTTCTATACCTCCCTAACATTTCTTCAGCATATAAAATTGTCCATTCTTCTTAGTTTTTTTCTCTACTGCCTAGGTACTTTTTTCAATCTGTAAGTAAAAATACCAAGTATGAACACTAACAATGTTAGAATTGGTGGGTAGTCATTTCCTCATAATATTATTTTTTTTTTTTTCCTGAAAAGATTCTCCTCTACCAGTGCTCTCTTGTTGACTAAACATGTATCTATGAAGAAGCGGCTACTTAACAGTAAAGTCAAGTCCACCAAGCAGCAAGCTCAGAGATTTGTCATTCAATTTTGGATAAATAAGGTTATATGTAGAGGGATAGGCAATGGGATTTTTTTTTTTTTAAAGGAGCCCCCATCTATGCACAAATAACATACGAAATGCATATTTGCACTTTTGCATTAGTATTTTTAAAAATTCTGGTTGAAATCCTAACTCTGCCATAATCTTTGATATGGTCATGTGTCAGAGAATTAGATGCATGAAATAACATAAACACCAATAAGTTAGTCAGTGCAGTATATCACCAGCAGCCCAGCTCTAGGAGGACTCCACAGTAAAAATCCCAAGATGTGTACAGGGCAACCTGCAGTGCACAGGGAGTTAGGCTGTATCTGTTCTCACCTTCTGATAAGCACTCCAACACAGCAGTTTACAGATCGTGCAGACTACCACTTCTGTAGAGCACATTACTGCTCCTAAGTGGTTTTTGTGCAGAAGTAGAGAAGCAAGAGGCATAACAATGCCCAGGTCTCTTTCTGACGCTGAAATGTAACGCATCTAGAAGACAGTGGCTGCAGCTGGGCTTGGGAGGTGGGGAATGGTCCTTGCTGTAGCAATATTCGGCATAATCTTGGGATACCACAAATGGAATCTTAAGTGACCTATACACTGATAGAAAGTAATTCTTCCTAGCCAAACTGAAAATGTTAGAAACAGCTATTCATCTGAAATCCTAATGTGGTGTGTGTAACACCACATGAAAGCAGCACAAAGGTACCTCAATTCAGATCCAGAAGAGTGGTGATACAAATAATTTTATTTGCCACTCATTTTTGCCTGAAAATAGGATAATTTGCATTGCTCTTCACCCTAGAGAGAATCAAATCTTCTACTCAAAGGTGAATGACATCAAAAGCAATAACAAGAGTACAGAAGTAATTACAATTCAATACAGAAATACTCACATAATAGCATGAAGCTTTTAAAGGGAAATTGGACTGGAGGCCTGTAAGAAGTGGTGTCGCCCAGGCAGTACTGAGTTCAGTCCTGTTCAATATATTCATCAGTGACCTGGATGAAGGGACAGAGTGTACCCTCAGCAAATCTGCTGACGACACAAAACTGGGAGGGGTGGCTGGCACACCAGAAGGTTGTGCTGCCATCCAGTGTGTCCTGGATAGCCTGGAGACTTGGGCAGAGAGCAACTTCATGAAATTCAACAAGGGCAAGTGTAGGGTACTGCACCTCGGGAGGAATAACCCCATTTATGAGTGCAGCTTGGGGGCTGACCTGCCAGAAAGCACCTCTGTGGAAAGGGACCCCGGGAATCCTGGTGGACAACAGGATGACCATGAAATGAGCCAGCAATGTGCCCTCACGGCCAAGAAAGCCAATGGCGTCCCAGGGTGCATTGAGAGGACTGTGGCCAGGAGGTCGAGGGAGGTCATCCTGCCCCTCTACTCTGCCCTAGTGAGGCCTCACCTGGAGTTCTGCATCCAGTTCTAGGCTTCCCAGTTCCGGAAAGACAGGGAACTGCTAGAAAGGGTATAGCATAGGGCTACAAAAATGATTAGGGGATTAGAACATCTCTCTTATGAAGAAAGGCTGAGGGACTTGGGGCTTTTTAGTCCAGAGAAGACTGAGAGGGCATCTTATAAATGCTTATAAATATCTAAAAGGGTTGGTGTCAGGAGGATGGGACTAGTCTTTTTTCAGTGATGCCCAGTGACAGGACAAGAGGTAATGGGCACAAAGTTGAATGTAAGGAAGTTCCATCTAAACATGAGCATGAACTTCTTTACTTTGATGGTGACAGAGCACTGGAACAGGCTGTCCAGAGAGCTGGTGGAGTCTCCATCTCTGGCGACATTCAAAACCTGGCTGGATGCCATCCTGTGCAACCTGCTCTGGCAGGAGGATTGGACTACACGATCTCCAAAGGTCCCTTCCAACCCCTAACATTCTGTTTTGAATCACTCAAGCACTTACATTCCATCTTTGCACTAAAAGAAAAAAAATCATGAAGATGGCAGATATCTTATTTTAGGGCTACTAGTTTTTTTGACTCTGTTAATGATAGAAATACATTTTAAATTCTAATACTTTCAGTAAAGTATTTGATTTGGCAGATACAGAGAAAATGTTTTTCTACTACCTAAACTGCACAAAATAAAATATTTTTGTTCTGTATCTCATATAAGAATTTTTGTCTTTTTTTTCCAAGTTAATTAACCAGCCATGAAATTCTACTTTGAAACAGGTACATTGTTTACACCACAAAACTTGTTTTAGTAGGAATTACATATCTACACTAGGATTTATATTACAGTTTCAGCACCTAGACTGATGGAGAATATCTGTAGGCAAAAAGAATGACATTTATGAATATGTTTTTGTTTTGGTTTGGTTTTCTTTCAATTTGTTTTTTGCCTTACCTGCTGGAAGCCAACAGACTTTGGTTTACTTGTATTTAATCAAATTGGTTTACTTGTATTTAATCAAATACAAGTCAAATTTTTCAAGATGGCATCAAACATACAAAAAATACATATAAAATCATGTAAATACTTGGACTATCATAGAATCACAGAATGGCCTAGGCTGAAGGGACCTTAGAGATCATTTAATCCAACCTCCCTGTATGATGGAAATAAATTTGATGTAACTATAATAAAAGGTTAAACTTGTTTTATAGTATTAATTAAATCTATAGAAATGTCATGTCTCTTTTCCTATTAATCTGAATTCCTGTATTTCCATAGTACCGTTAAATGCACAACCTTTTTAAAAAGCACAGAATTAGGTGCAAATACAGCACCAACTAAAATATATACGTTCACATCTATTGAAAGAAATTGTGCTGTTTTTAAATACACTTGGGAATATTATTTTCTACTATAGCAATAACATAATTTTATTTTAATACCTATGGATATTTTACGGAAAGTCCAGGGCTATATTGTCATACAAATGAGAATATTCTAGATAGATTGGGTTACATAGTGTAAAACTGACTACAGAGAAAACCCTGCAGATTTTTGCAGCAAGTGAGTCTTGGTGCAGGGGTGTGGGGGAATCATGACAGTGTTTCTAATAAGGCATTTGCAGGTGCTGAAATGTTATTACTAAGCTAGCAACTGCTTTGAGGTGTCAGATGTGAAAAATTCATTTCTGATATCAGAAGAGCCACCACTGAAACAAAGTAAGAAAGGATTTATATGTGAGGGGCTTCACTTTCTGCAGAAATCTTTTGCACATCACAAAACCTGAAAGGCTCCTTATTAGGATTCATTGGTAGTAAATGAACATGCTTTGCATGAAATCCAAACAGAAACTCTGTGAAAAACCTGCTTTTAAAGAGCCTAAAAGTGATTTTGCAGACATTGCAATGCAACACCTTCAAAATAATTTATTTAAATCTCCTGCTGTAGTTCACATTCTCCTCTAATTATGAATTGGAAACACTAGTTTTCAGCATGTCCTGGTACTCCTGTGCTGAATCTGTAAGCTATTCAGTATAAAATTATAATGAAACAATATAAAAACTCAGTATAATTGCAATTCAACAGGAACAGAATAACCTCAGGTGTTGGAAAAGGACTCCACATCCTCTGATTTCTCAAGAGGCAGTCTACACTCAGACAGGTTGGTAGCAAGACATTTTAGCACCTAGCTAAGATTGGACGAGGGAACAAACTAGTAGTCTGCAAGTGCAGAAGAAACCACACTGGAGGAAGTCCGGCAGCACTCTTACTTCTCCATGGCATTATAGAGTATTGAGCAATAGATGCAAAAATGAAGGTCTTACCCTGAAATAATAAATATATTTTACCAGGAAATATTTAAGCAATCCTAAAGAAAACAACTGAGGATCTGCAATTTCAGAGCTTGAGGTTTGTCCCTGTGATGAGAGGCTGTGGCTGGGCCGTGCCCCA
>NW_009725494.1:71745-82222 GCF_000703405.1 Apaloderma vittatum
GTTCCACAATGGACCCATCACAGAGCCCCGACTGGGCCCTCATCCAAGATGGTGGCACCTCAGTGAAAACATGTTTAAGAATAGACAAAAGACACTGCATGGCATCTGTGAGAGACAGAGGAGTGAGAAAAATGAAAACCAGCCCTGCAGACACCCAGGTGAAATCCCTTGTGTTGGGTCTGTGTCTGGCATGGTTTTGGAAGTGGGAGAGGGGCTACTGGGAGGCCTCCTGAATGAACCTTCTAAAAGTTCCCAACTGCAGCTCAGACTTGTCTCTGGCCAAGGCTGAGCCAATCAGCGATGGGGGGAAGCACTTTTGTGATAACTTCTTGGGTAACTTCTTGGAGAGGAAGGGGATGTGAGAGGAGCAACCATGTGGACACGGAGGTCACTGAGGAAGTAGGGTGGGACATCTGCCAGAGCAGATTCCCCTGCAGCTGTGGTGAGGCGTCAGACTGAGCCCTTGCACCCCACGGAGGACCCCATAGTGAAGCAGATGGCTGCACTGCAAGCATGCTGTGACTCTCTGGGAAGCCCACACTGGGAGCTTTCTGTCGCTGGGAGGATTGCACCCTTTGGAAGGGACCTGCACTGGAGCAGATGGTGAGGAGCCGGTGAGCAGAAGCCCGGTGGGAAGGACTCCTGTTGGGACAGTTCATGAAGGACTGGCTCCTGCAGGTGGAGCCCCTCAAAGAACAGGGGAAGAGCATGAGGAGGAAGGAGCAGCAGAGAAGGTTTATTTTAGGTTAGTTTCTCAGTATAAACCCTTGCTTACTGTGTCATTTTCTCTTCTATTTTGCAGGAAAATGTGACACATGAAAATAAACCTTTCCTTGCTGGTAATAATAAAACTTCTAAAAGCAGGTTAGCCCACGCTGAAACGCTGAATTAATTTTGTTTCAAATCATCATGTTTTCTAGCAGTTTTGAAGTAATACATGAGAAGATCATGACCAAAAATTAGTATTTGTTCAAGAGGATTATCTGTGTAAATAGGTTAATAGCTTTACACCTCTAATAGGAGAAAGAGAAATTAGTTATACTCTATCCTCTTCTCTGGTTGCTATGTGATCCTTAATACTGCTCTGCCTTGTCTCTTTTGGTTTTTGTTTGCTGTTGTTTTTTGTTGTTGTTTGCTGGGTTTTTTAAATTTAATCGGTAGCATTGTTGAGCTAATGTCTGATGGTCAAAACTTAGAAGGTATCTCATCCATCATTTCTGCTGTTCAGTGTTTGGCAGATCTGTTTGCCAGCACTCAGTGAATGAGATGATAAATGTGGTATAAATATTTAGAAAAGCAGTTGTAAATATAGCCATGTTAAAATTCTTTACTTTCAGCAAAGTACTAATCCTTACAAAATCGCATGGATGGTGCTTTATGAATGCTATTAACACAATTTTTATTGTACAAGCCCAAAACCCAAATTAGAATGAGAACTCAAAGCAATAGTTATTTTCTAGCTGAAAGCCAAGTTCAATTGTTTCAAGAGCAGCAAAGTTTAGCAAAAAACCCATCCAACCTTAAAGGCTTTTGTAAGCACCTAAATATGTAGGAAAAGGTTTTCCTAAGAATTTTTAGTAAAATAAATATAAAATTTCCTTTATTGGTTGCTGTGACCCATATGTTTAAGTTCACAGCAGCAGGAGTAAAAGATGGGTAATTTCACACATAAATGAAAAAATCATTGACAACACAAATCTTGGCTTTAACACAAATATTATGCTGAAAATTGCATGAAAAATGCCATGAATGGCAAGAAAATTATCCTGATTCTTGAAGTTAAGCCATTTAATTTAAAACAAAAGAAAATACATGACCTACAAAGCTCACCAAAGCAAGCCAGAAGCTCTGGAGTTTTGAGTACTAGAAAAACACCCAAACAAATTTTACCTCATGAACTAATTTTAAATGAAGGATAAAATAATACATCATCTATTGTCAACTTACAAAGCATCCTGTTTCTATAAATTTATTTTATGATACATCTATTTTGCTGGTATTCTCTACCCAAAGCTAAATGTTTCCTCTGGCAAATCTCTTTCTTTACCTCATTTTTGGTGGTGTTAAAAAGAATATGGAAATGAGCCAAAAGTACAAGTAAGCAGACATTTTCTTCCTTTGCTGCATGCTATAAGCATGCATCCTTTTGAATTTGAGCACCGCTTCTTTGTTCATTTTTAGACTATGGTATATAATAGCAATGTATATCCCTACATAGCACCAGAATGGAGCTGGAAAGCTAACGTAGTGCCTCTCCAATGGAGGATCACCCTCAGCTATTTCATTCCTGACAGACTATGGTAAATGCGTAAACTCCTCAGGCAACATGCTGTGGTGGCTCACGACATCTGTTAAATTTCTTGACCTTTGAACTGAATCACAGGTGTTTCCATTTAACCCAATATTTCTTGTCCTGTCATAAATGGAAGTAACAGATTTTTTTTTATTACCTTGCAGTAGCTGTGTTGGTATTTTGAGACAGTTAATGTCCTGCTCAGTCCCCTCTTGAAGCTAAACAGTGTATTTTTAAGTCTGTCACACCACAGTAGGAAATGACAAGCCAGAAAACTATCCTACAGAAAAGGACAAGGAAGTTGCATTGGATCATAAGATTAATAAAAGTTGGTATCACATTTTGACAACATAATAGCCTGTAGAAGGGGGAAACACCGTACTGAAATGTACAGTCCCTGCACTATCCACACAGTTTACTTGAAGGAATAATAGTAAATTTCTTTCACTTTCTTGGCTGACTCAATCAGCATTTTCATCTCCTAAAGCAAATGTGTGTGCTCAAAACAATTGACTTGCTTTCAAAAATTTGAACATAAATAAATATTATTCACATTACGGCCATACTGCTTAAACAAATACAAGGGTATGAATGACCAAATAAACAAGTTAACTTTGAGTTCTTTCATGAGGGATTTTACCATATCAACACAACCATGTGCCTTGCTGTACAGAGGTGGCTTTGGCACCATAAGGGTGTTTTGGTTTTATTTTTGTGGGGAGGGATGTGTATGTATGTTAAGTATACATATGTATATATATGTGTGTATATATATATATGTGTATATATATATATAAAATATACACACTAAGTCATTGCAGTTGGGTTTAATAAACTCTTAAGTTTGATTCAATTTTCTCATTATCAACATTCAACACTGCTGGCCAACTCGTTTGCCATGCACTTCATGTGGATACTGAAGAAGCTGCATTAATGCTCTGTAAAGACATTATCTTCTTAGGTATTTTCTTAAGATATAGCTGAAGAAGCAATTGAAAAAGAACTCTCTGTGGCTTTTGTTTATACCATTACACTCATCTAAATTACATCACCATATCGTGCTGCTATGACATGTGCCGCATTAACTAACTTACCCCGCTGATCAGTCCTTTCACGCTTTCTATTTGTGCTTTATTACTGCTGCAAAGAAAATATAGTACACTTCCCGATGGCACAGATTAGACTGAAACTACTTTTTTAGTCTTCACCTTACTCTTGCTGGACACATTTAACGCAGAAGTCACGATCAGGTCCTTGGTTAGATCAATGCATGAACTTCAACCAGCTTCAGTGGAACCAGTTTTTCATCCCAAAGGACTACATTCAGATTTTAGTCGCCTTTCGTCTCTGAAAACTGGCAGGTACAAAGAAAACTATAGTTTCTAGTCAACTGTTTCTTCAGAGGAACACAGACAACACCTACGTTTTCTCAGCATGGCGTTCTGCTCACATGCTGGATATAACGTTGGTTACTACAAACATGCTAAGTGGCACGGTGTGACACCTCACAGGAAAACAAAATATATTCCTAGTTTGCATCAAACCATCCATACTTAATCTTTCCTCCCTCCCACAAACATCAATGCGCTTACATACCAGAATAGGCATCAATTCCTTTGAAGTTTAAGTTTGAAGGACCAACTCCCACCACACACTGACAACAGCGAGATCGAGTGTTGGGAAAAAGCAAGGCAGGGCTCAAAAGCTATGATTTTGGAAACCTGAGGAAATACATCCAATAAGGCCTATAATTTAACTCACTGGACAACATAAAGAAACTAAACCAGCCACCAAAGAAGAAAACATATGAAGGATGGGGCCATGTATAAAATACTGCCTTTCTTAACTGATGGCTCAAAGACGACTTTGAATTCACAGCTTAAAACTCTGTCCTGTAGCAGGACACCCCCTCTGCTCTTCAGACAGGAGTAAACAGATTTTAGATTTTGCTTTTAAGGCAATGACAGTAGAAACTGAAGCTTAGAAGTCAGAAAGGAAGCAAAAAAAAAACAATAGAGAAGGAAATTCTTATGAAAAGTATGTAAACGGGCATGGAAATATTTAACAAAAGACATAAAAATGGTGGGAAGGAAAATAAGAAGCTCAGAAGAAAAAGACCATAAGAGAAAAATAACCTTTTAAGGAAAAGTAAGAGGGTCATAACTCAGTATCTCAGGAGCTCTCATATTTATCACATGCTGCGTTTCTGAGGCTGTCAGTGAGCACCACGACATGTACAGAACCAAGGCTCTGACGCATGCATATTTTCACCAAGCACAGTAATTTGGGGAGCCAGCTGCACAACTACAGCATGTTGTTGAAAGACCAACTGCATTGCAATAAGAGATAAAAATGCTATTTGAGGAAAACATACTGTAGATAAAAGTGCAAACATGTCAGAGAACTTGAAACAGGAGACAGTTATATATCTATATTGCTGAAGCTAATTGACCTTTGTGGGTTTGTTGTTTTATTTTAAACAACCATGAAAAGTATCATTTCTTCAATCTCTGAACTTTTTTAATGTAGTGTGCCATTTTTAGACATTTTTAGTGTGCCATTTTTTTTCGACTTTATTTTTTAGACATTTTTAATGTGCCTTTTTTTTTTGGTATGCTGTCTTAATGTCTGATAAGTGTATGGGTTTCTGCAGGTAAAAAGTGACTCAGAGTAAAGTCAACAGGTGAAAATTTCTGATTCTCACTTAATTGCTCTGTCACATCTGACCATTTCTGGAAAACACAAGGAGAAATTTCAGTTATCAGTACATCTGAAAACTGTCAGTTTTATTTTTACAAGCCTTTGTTGTCATTTTGTTTCAATGACAACTTTATGCTTCTGAAATACTTTCCTCCTTCCTTCTCTTCAGATCCTGTGTTCTAGAATTCACTTTTTAGTTATGTTGAACTTTTAATGTTATCTGAGTGTTTAGGAGCTGGTTAGTCAGACATTCAGGTTACCACCAAGCTTGTGTGTCAATTAATTTTGCATAAATAAGATACTAAATAAAATTCAAACTATAAATTAGTCAAGGCATATTACATGAAAAGCAACAATTAAGAAAACAAGCGAATCACTTTGCAACTGTTGTGTATTTTCTAAAAAGCTCAAACTTTATCCCTCCGTATCATTCTAAAAACAGCAAAACTTGAGAGATCTTACACCGATTGCAACATCAAACTTTCAACCACAAAGCATACCAGAGGAAAAAAAAAAATGGTGGAGGTATGGTACTCAACAGTATAGCAGAGTTCCTGTGCTCCAGCAGCCTAATAAGGCCATACATCTTACAACTCCTGTTCTCTCCTGTGAGTTTAGTTAATAATGGAAGGAACTTTCTTTGGGTTTACCTGCCAGATATATGATACATATTTCAGCGAGTGGAATTTTTCTACCTCATTCTACAATGGTGTCTTAAGAAGGAATTATTATTTCTAATTCATCAGCCTTGTGGAGACAAGTCAGAAGAAGTAAAATGTAAATCTCTTTGTAACTAAATTAATCCAATTCTTTTTCATTTGTCATCACAGTGACAAAGCTCTATTGTCAGCTGAACAGATGTACTAAACACTTGTCATTTGCATGTGTTAAAAGAGCAACAACTAAAAAGAGATAATTCCTCCTGACTAATACATGTCAAAGTAGAATAAATCCTTCTTTGTTCAGTAATTTGCTTGTGTGTTTTGTTTGCTTTACACCAGGTATGAACTTCTAGTACCACTGGTATATGGAGGAAGAATCACAAATGTGTTACATCTTTCCAAATTGCAGGAACCCATAGCTCCTTTTATGCCTTTATTCTATCTTTATATCAAGATGCACAGAGTTTACGATCTCATAACGAAAGAGCACTTGCTAAAATATTCTTATAAAAATGCAAATATTGACCTTCTGTCAAGCCTGAAGTCAGAACTTTTTTCTCTTTAAGTTTTCTGGACATTCTTTGCAACAGAAGAACAGTTTTCTCGGTAAACCATGCTTTTATTTTTCTAATGATTTAACATTCATTAGAAATTTTGTTGTTTTTGTGGCTTTTTTTTAGGAAAGCAAAATATAAAAATTTCTTTGAAATTGAAAGCATTACATTTTATTATTAGAAAATCAAAGATGAATAGATTGAGTCATTGTTATCATAAGAAAATCAAATATATTTTTCTCCTGTGGAAAAAGAAAACATAAATGACAAAAAATAGTGTGACAATATAAAAGCAATAAAGATATTCAAGGATCATCCTTGAATTCCTAGCTATAAATTATGATTTTTGTATTCTATTCTTCTACTTTAAACCATTTGCAGGCTATTCTAATTCTGGGAGATGCACCATAAAGTACTGATTGCTGACTTAGCTTTGTTCCCATTGAAATACAGCAAGAATGAAAATTATGTCCTCCAAACTAAGATGCCTAAAATACATGAAGATATTTTACTCTTGGAAATAATAACAATACTTACACTTGAGCAAAGAATAACACTTTACATTTTGCAAACACCCTTCAGAGTTCTGGTGGAAAGAGAGCTTATCTGCCCAGAGCTGTGATACCCAAATTGCAGCTTAGGTTAAAAAGTCCTTCAGAAAGAGTTCCGAAGGCAGCGCTTCCTAGTGAAGCATTCGCTAAGTCAAGAAGAAGCAGTTAGCATTATGACTAAATAACTTAGATTTTCAAAGATCCTTTTTGAGGGTTTAAAGCCAATCTCATATCCTGTTACCCTCAAGAAAAAATTGAGCACTAATAAGACAATTCCAGAAATTTACGCAGGCTGTTTTCCTTACCTGTTGCAGACTGAAATAAAAGTACTTGTGTATTCATCAAGATCTGCTTTAAAGAACAAACCAAACACTAATAATGTTGACAAATAATTAGCATTTAGAGCTTCAAATGAAACCACAGCCTTTTCATTCCTGGTCTGGGCACCCAAGCCTTCTGTCTGCTTATAGCCAGAAAACAAACACAAGAAATCAAAAAAACCAGAGGCGATCCTAGTTGCCACCTACAGAAACAGATTAAAAAGACATTAAGACAAAGGAAATTAAGACAAATCTCTGGATGAATACTGTTCTGAATTTTTTTTTAATTATTCCACAAATGAAATACAGTTTCTAGAACTTGTATAATGGTTTCTATCAGATCTAGGAACACAAAACCCAGCTGTACTTGCAGTTCGACTCAAACCTGTTTCCACACTAATCTGCACACAGAGGTAAATCCCTGTATGTGCACATTTGAAATGATGAGGGGAGGCTGAAATCAGCCAAGGAACGTTGTGCTGTCTCATTTGTATTTGTGGCATGAGGATGAATGTCTTTCTGTGTAATGGCAGAAGATATATGCTTGCTTTGGATGAAGGCTTCTCTTCCTCTTCTTTCTCTCCTCCAAGTGAAAAACTTCCTATGAAGCACTCAAGATTGCCTATAGGTACAGGCAGATCAAGATGCATGGTGCTACTGGTGGTTTAAAGATCTCTATGTCGTCACTGAAATGCCTTGGACATTTAAAATTTTAGCCTTAAATGTTTTTTCTTCTCTCTTGGGGAAAAAAAAAAAAATCTCTCTTGGCCAGACATATTACATTTTACCTCCTACAATCAGCTGAGCATGTGATCAACTGGTAACATCTCATTTTCTTTCTCATCTCATTTGGTTAAGCAGCACTACTCTTTGGTTTACCAATTAGCGTGGCCAGTGTGACCTCTAGTGTGAGTGCAAGAGAAGATATTTTGTTATGGATTTTGATGGGCTTTTTGTTGAGTGTTTTGGGGTTTTTTTTTTCTGTTTTTTTTTTTTCCACAAGTTATTTTAGGAGGCTGGACACAGCAATGCAAGAGGCCTCTCCCAGCTCTAAAATCCCATGTTAGAGGCATTTAAAAATTAAGAGTTAATTGTCTTAATACCAGTGAAGCAACCACATTTGACTTGACTAGTTTTTCCTCTATTAGAGAGAAACTTGGGCATTTCTGCAATGCCAAAGTCACATTTCAATATATATATTACTGCTGATTTTTCCACTGCTATCATCATTGCCCATCCCCATGCCATATATTTGCATTTACTCTAGAACAGGAGCACTGACATTTCTACGTAAAGCCAGCACGTAACTAATAATAAAAATAAATTCTGCTCCTAAGTAGAAAGGCTACTCATAGTTAAAATAAGAAAATTAAACATTAGCTGTCAGAGGCAAACAAATGCACACTTTCAATCTTAGGCAGCAAAAAGAAAAGATAAATCAGTAAGTCAATAAATCAATAAATCAAAATCAATAAATCAAAATAAAAAAGATAAATCAATAAATCAAATAAGTCAACAATACACTGAAATATTTAATGCTTGTATGTTCTTTTTACAAGCTATTCAAAGTGAGAGCATACAACTTGTACACAGTTTTAAACTTACTTTCATTTGTGTGCTGGTTTTAGCTGGGATAATGTTGATCTTCGTAGTAGCTAATGCAGGGCTATGTTTTGGACAAGAAGTTGGGAGGAGACACAGCCAGGACAGCTGACCCCAACTGACCAAAGGGCTATTCCATACCATATAACAAGAGATGGCATTTCTCTTCCCAAGTCACTCTTTCGTGTCATGCAGCTCTGCTTTCCTGGAGATGGCTGAACACCTGCCTGCTGAAGGAAAGCAGTGAATGAATGCCTTGTTCTTCTTTGCTTGTGTACAGCTTTTTGCTTTAATAATTCAACTGTCTTCATCTCAAGCCATGAGTTTTCTCTTGCAGTTCTCTCCTCCACTTCGCCAGGGAAGCAGGGGAGTGAGTGAGCGACTGGGTGGGGCTTAGTTGCCATCTGGGGTTAAACTACAACAACTAGGCTTAATAGAAGGAAAAGAAAAGGAACAAAATTAAATGTTACTGGCAGACCATCCATAAAGTACACTCTCATCAATTCTTCGAAAATATATTGGGAAACAGCCAAGTTATTTAACTTTGCAAAACAGCCATTTAGCATTCACAACACTCAGTACCACTAATGCTATGAACATCTCACATAAGCTCAGAATACTTTTATTTGGCTTAAAGAAGAATGTCATTTGCAAAAGCAGCTCAGAAAAAACGTTGTCAAAACACCTCTGAGAAGCCTCAAAACCAGCTCTGATGAATATACCTTAATTTCAGTTTTAATCTAATCCTCACTATGAGAAATATACCTTCAGTGCAACTTCATGAAGTTAGTGTAATGCTGGGAGTATGTTCTATCTCTGCGATCTCAGATTTATGGAAACAAAACAAAAAGGAAAAAACTATACTCCCAATACCAGTTTTCTACCATAGTTGATGGGTTTTTTTATTGGCTTTTCTTTTCTTCCTTCAGTCTGTTGTTACTGAACGAGGTACCAAGAAAACAACAGCATAATAGAAGCTTGGGCTTTCCATAGAACCATAGGCTAAATACACTTACTGGCTCAGTCAAGTGTTAGGAATAAGGAACTGGCTGTTGCAGGGTGGTAATGACCTTGTTCTCATACACAGCAAAAAAGGCTCCTTGGTTCAAGGTGGCTTCTGAGAATGGAGCTATTCCGCTTGCAATTCTGTCACCTTGATCAAGGTGAGCAGAGGAAGTGGGTAGAGCAGTGCAAAATTATTCACATGTGTCAGGAACAGGGAGGAAATACTAAAGCAGATTATACTGAAGCTTCTTGAGCAAACCAAGGAGGAAGGAATGGATGTGAAGTATGGTGAAAGATGATGGTAATCAGTGGTAAGAAGGGTATTCAGATGAAAATCTGAGCCTGGGAAACTTGCCTGACCTCACACTTGAGACTGATTTTCATCACTGGCCCTGCAATTCTGTGACATTTCTTAATCCTGCCACTAGAATCTATGATTTCCAGTAAAAACACAGAAGAGTATCTATATTGTTCTCCAAAGTAACTCTATTTTCTCTCTCTTATGGAAACAAATGGAACTTTCATAGTTCATAAAAGCATCTATTCCTCTTAAAATCTTCATCTGAGCTATTCCTTTTGGCAGAGTTCTTATCTTGCTAAGTAATACATACAAGCTTTTTATTTTTTAAAATAATTTCAAAACTTACCATGTTGTATTTTTATTGAAAGATCTGTTTTTCACTCCAAGGGAATTAAGCCTACTTTTTTTCTCCTGTGCTGACAGACCTGCAAAGCTAGAACAAAGGCAAAAAAGCAGAGGCTGCCACAGGTACTGGTTATCATTTGTGTA
>NW_009725494.1:82253-113595 GCF_000703405.1 Apaloderma vittatum
GAACTTTAACACATGGAGCTGTCACTTTGCTGTAAAAACACGAACAATTTCTCAACACTAAAACTATAAAATATAAATCTTCATATATCAAGTCTACAAAAATTCCCTCCTTCCTTTTTAACTTAGATACCCTAGCACTTCTCCATGTACGTTTCATGCTTGTAGAATGCCTATACTCCTACCTTATCTCTGTTAATGATGTTTTTCATATTTTCTTTTTCCAATATTATTTAAGTAAGTGCTAGATCTGTGGAAAAGCCGTCAACTTAATTCTGTAGCTCCTCTTTTTTTCCTTTGATTTTGATACATACTAACACTTTTGTCTTTTTGAGCAAGGCTGTATATTATATAGAAGCTTATTATTCTCACACCACTGGGTTCCTCAGTGGCTTAGAAGGTGACTTGTGGTAATATATATGAATCATTTGAACTATTAACAGAATCATAGAATGTGTTGGGTTGGAAGGGATCTCTAAAGGTCATCTAGTCCAACCCCCCGGCAGTGAGCAGGGACATCTTTAACTAGGTCAGGTTGCTCAGAGTCCCATCAAGCCTTACCTGGAATGTCTCCAGGGATGGAGCCTCCACCATCTCTCTGGGCAACCTGTGCCAGTGTTTCACCACCCTCATGGTAAAGAACTTCTTTCTAATGCCTAATCTAATGCCTACCCTGCTCTAGTTTAAAACCATTCCTCCTTGTCCTATCGCTACATATGCTTGTAAACAGTTCCTCCCCAGCTTTCCCATACTCCTCCTTCAGCTACTGGGAGGCCTCTCTAAGGCCTTCCTGGAGCCTTCCCTTCTCCAGGCTGAACAGCCCCAACTCTCTCAGCCTGTCCCCACAGCAGAGGTTCTCCAGCCCTCTGATTGTTTTTGTGGCCCTCCTCTGGACCCAACCTAACAGGTCCCTGTCCCTTTTGTGTTGAGGGCTCAAGAGCTGGGCACAGTACTCCAGGAGAGGTCTCACCAGAGCAGAGAAGAGGGGCAGAATCACCTCTCTTGACCTGCTGGCCACGCGTCTTTTGACGCAGCCCCGCAACTGGCCTTCTGGGCTGCAAGCGTGTATTAATGGCTCATGCCCAGCGTTTTGTCCACCAGTATCCTCAAGTCCTTCTCCACACGGCTGCTCTCTACCACGTCATCCCCCAGCCTGTACTGGTAATGAGGATTGCCCCAACCCAGGTGCAGGACCTTGCACTTGGCCTTGTTGAACCCCATGAGGTTTGCATGGGCCCACTTCTCCAGCTTGTCCGGTTCCCTCTGGATGACATCCCATCCCTCCAGCGTTGTCAACCACACCACTCAGCTTGGTGTCATCTGAAAACTTGCTGAAGGTGTGTTACTTTTAATACAACTCACTTTACATTCATCCAAAACTGTGCACTTGGACTTACACTCAAATTTTTCTAGCTTTGGCTAACGTGATTCTGTCATCTCCAGATTTTGTTCCCTTTTCCTATCGTCTCTGCCAGTAAACTTGTAATTAAACATATAAATGTATATGAAAACTCAGACCAGATGATCCTTGAGGTCTCTTCCAACCTGGTATTCTATGATTCCGTGATTCTATTTATCTACTGCACAGCAGCAGGCAGAATAAATATGGGTCACATTCACATGGACTGTGTACTGCATGGAAGAAAATTTAAATCTGAAATAACAATATAATTTTTCTAAATACCATTAAGTAGCAGAAAGTTGCTGTAGGCAAACTACTTTCTGCATCCAGGAAATGTATCTTTTTTTTTTCCCCAGCAAATCTTTTCCTAAAAAATGTCCTTTAATTGCTAGTAAGCGTTAAAAAAAAATGCAGAAAACCACAAGGTAGCAGGCTGTCTTGAAAAAAATAAGCAAACATGATGTCAGATTCTTGTGCTAGTCTCAAGGAAGGGTATTCAGCAGAGCCAGTCAATATGACTAAAATGTGCCTTTATAAAACAACAACTACAAAAAGACTTCCCTGCCAGTGACAGGAGGTGATTCAACTAGCTGGCTGGCAGTAAAGGTTGTTTACCAGGTTCTGGATCTCTAATTGGGTGCCTAGCTTGCTAAGTAGCAGCTGGTCTTTAATTAGTTGCAAAATTATTATCACTAAAAGTTGCCATAAAAAGAAAGAGAACAATATAATTAAAGTGTTAAAATCCATATGGTGGGATACATATCTTCACTTGTCAGTAGTGGCTTTTCCTCTCTTTTCCACTCAGCATTAATAAGGCAAAACTGTTCATTTGCCAAAAAAGTCTCCTTAATTTGTATTGAAAGTAATGTTAAAATGGAAGTGTGCTGAAAGACTACATAGTGTAGTGTTTCTCTTTGTCTGTGAAGTTATCCAAGATGTTATTTTCTACAGAGCTGAGTTAGGATTGATGAGTCACCCTTGCCAGTACATCTAATGATGACAGGACATTATTACCTCACCTTTGCTCATTACTTATAAAGTCAAACTAGATGAAAACCTCTTTGTATATAAGACTTGGCAAAAACAAATTTTACACCTGTGGTGTATTAAACATGACCACAGCCTGAATACACATTGCAATCTGTAACTGGAAATCTGCTAGCAGTTGTACTATAATTACCCAAAAATACTTTATGCACCACTCTTTCTAAAGGTTTACGGACTTGGCATTTAAGGAGTATTTGCCCACACACAAAGAATGACGAGATTACATGTAAAGCAATACAACGTTAATATAAAAAAAAACACATCTAGGCATATATTTTTCAAAAATATCTTAAACACATGTGCTATCAATTCTAATATTATGGGGTATTACACTATTTTTATACTTACTGATTTGGTTAAAGTGGTAGGGAGGAGGATAATATTACTTGGTTTTGTAACAGCTGAATCCCCTCCAGTTCAAAACCCGACAGAAACATCTCATCTATCAACCCTTTCTGAGACAGAGAAATTCAGTAGTTGGGAAAGGTATTTACTTATAATAGTGGTGCAATATTAAGGAAAAATCAGAGAAAGAAAATATTAACTCCATTTAGTGTCCAGATTAGCCGTGGAAAATGGATAAACTCCACATTGTTCACATTAGCAGCAGACAACATCCACTCATCTGCATTTGTTATTATTTACGCTACAGCAGAGAAATCTAGGAAATAAAATTATCTTCTGCTCTACAGGAGTAGATTGCCTGTGTTCCAGTTCTACAAAATCTTTCTTAACTGGAGTTAAAACCAGGACATTGAGTATAAAAGAAAGGAACTGTTTGAAAGCCTAAATTATCAAGTGTCTCAATTATTCTGAACTCTACCTCTGCAGCCCATATTTGAGAAAATTAATTTTAAAATAACCCTTCACCATAAAATCAATTGATTCTTGGCAGTAACTACACACAGTGGAAACAGCCTTTCAGGATTTTTTATATATATATTCCTTTAAGGCTAGGAAGTTGCAGACAAAGAAGACAACATTCATCAGATAAACAGCACACAGCAATATGAATCAGCTTCAGTCCTTCAATATAGTGCCTTTCAAAGGCTAAGTCATTATTTTTTCCCCACTAAAGTGCTGTTTCCTATCTAGGTTGTTCTACATTCAGACTCCACTCATTAGGCCCCTGTAAGGCACCAAAAGAGATGAATGTGCCCTAGGACAACTATAACACAATAAAAAAAAATTGTATCTACTTTCCAGCTTAAAATACATTGACACCAGACCTTCAAATTACAATGCTGGGATGAAGTAAAAACCATTTATCTACAAATTCCATTTCATTTTTCTCTTGAACTGATTTTAATAGGATGATAGCACAATATTCTGTAATTTAAGATATAGGTTTTTCTGGTCAACGTGAAATTATTTAACACTTGCATGTCTATAAGAAAGACATCATTCCATTTTGGTATATGAGAAAAATATTGGACTTCCATTTAGATTTAAGGTTTTATCTCTGTTGATTTGCCTCTTTGAAGAAAACACCTTGAAAATGCACATTTTAAGGAAATTATGTATTTGCTTCATTAAACTTTATATATTAAATTAGAATTCAGAAAATATTGAACTAATGCTCTGTTCAACTACTAAGCGATTAATGATTTCTCTACAACATTTTAAGACAGGACTTAAGACTCATGGAGAACTGAGACCAAATTTCTTTCAAAGTGTTTCACAAATAGCCACTGCTTTTTGCAGTCAGGGGAATTTGAGGGGGTGCGCGAGAGGGATTTGATTTAATACATTTAGTTCTTCTCCTGTGCTTACTAGCAACATAATCCATTAATTATGTTTAACACTTTCCCTTTCTCACCCACAGGTCCACAAAAATCTCTATGGGACTAAAAACATGAGTAACATCCTTGATTCAGCATGTGGAAGAAATTCAACGTGCTATGAAGGGAGAGTGAAGGCATTTGTGACTCATGTCTGCATTACTGTTTTAAAAATGTCACTGCTCATGTTAATGTTTTTCCCCCATACTGTTTCTATCAATGTTTTGGTAACTCAGCTGTGTGACCTCTTGCCAGTCTTAGAGGTTCTAATTTACTCTGACAGTAGAAATAGGTCTGTGGTATGGGAGTCCCCATGGTCCTATGAAGCATAGGAAGGTGGAGCCTGGAGAAATGGGAAAATGGAGCCAGTACTGGAGACCAGGTTGGCATTCCACGGGAACGCATTCCACCTGGCTTGGACAGCAAACCTGGCCCCAAGTTAACCACGAGGTCATGACATTGGCTTTGAGATATATTTAATACACACATACATACTAACTAACAGCACCAGAAGAGGCATTAGCATTAGAGAGATATTTGATGAACTGCAAAGAGAAGTGTAATGACTAAATATTTTCCCTCACGGATGTTCATGTACAAGCACTAAAGTGTGTGTTTTCTTCAGTCTTATAATACACATGTAACAACAGACTGCCATTTATTTACACTTGCAGACAACTTTGTTGTTGTAAGGACTCTGTAAGTTTTCTTTCAATTATGTTGAATCCATATTTATTAGAGTTTTTTCTATCTTAAAAATATTTTTTATTTGAATCAGTGAGGAAAAATGTATCAAAATAAAGCATCCTAGCTGCCAGAAGGGTGTACAGACATGGATTAAATCTTCATGTAATTTCCAGTGGCAGGTGATAAATGAAGAGATAGAAAAGAGAACTGTAACAGAATTCTGATGAGAAAGCCCTTTCTAACTCCAATGAGAAAAAAATGAAGACTCTGTCTCATTTCCATGAAACAGACTATATAGTACAAGGAGCAGCTGGAAAAGAGCTTATTAAAAATGTAACTGATAGAAGATGACACTCTAATGGTATCTATTTTCTGTGAGGGCTGAGCCTCCCTCACCTGTCTCACTGCAAGTTCTTTAAACTCACTAAAGCTTACAATGAGAGCAGTATTAAATACAAAATAATAGCAGCAAAATAAAAAGGTGAGAAAGTCCTTATTTCTTTAATCACAGTTATCAAATACAGTAGTTTTACGAGACCATTCTGCACTGCAGAGTCAATACTAATAGAAAATATGAAAATATATCTTTCTGATTCCCTAATGTACAATAAATTTCTGGTTAGTGAGGTGGTATTTGATTTTCTGAAAATTCAGTCCATCATTAAAACCGAAAAGAGTGTTTTTTTTCTTGGTAGAGTCTCTCAGTATAATTTCAACAACCCAGAAAACTTTTCATTATTTTTAACCTTATATCCTATACTTCATAATTTCATTAGATACTACTTACAAGTGTAGACAAATTTTGCCTTGATACGTAGCCATGAAGGCTATCTGCAAGACATGTAGATGTTAAAATATAATCAGTTTAGATAGGTTTATTTGTAAAACAGTCTAATATATAATCAGTTGAAAATCCTGTGATCTGGTTTTCACTAGACTGTTTTGGCATGGGAAAAACAAACAAAAGAGAACCTAGTTGATCTCATTGCTCTATAGATTTTTTTTTTCATTGTTTCTGGGTTATATGCTTCAACAAGGTGAGCTGCCTGGTACATCTCTCCCTCATAGCCCCATGTCAGTGCAAAGTTCTGAGATCAAGAAGCTACAAGGGACAAATATAAGCGACTTATAATAGCTTGCTTACATTATTCAGCATGCGGTATATGAGCACAAAATATTTACAAGGTTCATTCTACATGCACATTAATTATGTAAAATTAGAGACACCAAGGGAGAGCCATTAAGTGCCGATTAGACAATAAGATCAAGAATGCTGGCAGTGCTGGTAGTAAGAAACCTAGAGTTTACTTCCAAAGGGAAGACAGTTCATTAACATTTTAATTTGTTTCTCAACAGTTCAATTATAACATGCCTAATGTACTGGACGTTAACCTTTGGGGGCCTGAACCAAATTGTAGATCACAGCAAAATGACCTTACTCTTTTCATGAAGAAGCAGATGTAACTTTGGGGGGAATTCTGATTGCTATCAAACCAGCTGATCAACTTTTTATCTGAAACCTACTTTAAGAGGCACCTGTATATGTTTAGGGCAACACTCTATAAACTGCTAAGAAATACTTCGCTTCCACTAGAATGCAGAGTTGTGCAATTAAAAATAAAGTGCGCATAAATGTCAGGGAACACAAAATGTCAAGGAACTCAAAAAGTGGCAAGATGACACTTTTTTTCCAAAAGCATAAAATGCACATTGAATGTGTCAAGTATATTAGACTGTCTGCATGGTAAGGCTTTGTCATGGTTCAGTCAACTGTCAATTAACCTGAGGGTAATTGACTGCAAAAGAACTTAACAATTAATCTTAAAATATAAATCTAGATATCAAAGTTTATCCCAAGAAATCTATGGCAAAGTTCTGATTCTGGTGGGAGAAAAAAAATCCAACCACAGAACACTTTCTGGTATACATAGTAGTTCAGAAATTGCTATTAAAAGCAGATAGTGACATGAACATGAGCCTCTTAATAGAACTAGAGTTACTGTCTGAAAACGGAGTACATAGACAGGAATGTTAATGAGACTTCTTTGTCAGAGTAAAGCTTATATAATTTTGCTTGCCTTCAGAATTTTTTCTTCTCTTGGTCTAGTAGACATTTTATCTTCATAATAATAAAAAAATAGGAGAAAGAGATTTTTGCAATATATTTTGCATATAAACTAGCCTACCATTTAAGATTTAATCATAAATACAGCTGCATAGGTAGTATCCTTTTACTGTGCAATTTCTTTTCATAGTTCATTAATTGTGAAGAGAATATGAAAGAAAAAAAGAATTTGTCATTTTATAATACTGTCTTGTACAGACATGAGGATGAGGTACACTTTTATCTTATTTATTCTTCTCAGTAATGATACATCAGGGAATAGAACAGTGGTCATCAATAGCTAAGAAGTTGAAAACATTTATAAGAATGGGCAACGTATTGTACTTTTGAAGGCAACAAGGTGAGGCCTGCCTTTAATTTTTAATACTTCTTTTTCAGCTCTGACCAACTGACAGCAGGTAAGGCTGCCATCAAAGATGACTAGGTGTGAAGTAAAAACAAGGGATCATTGAATGCAACAGAACACCAGTTGACCACTTTATTTAATAAATAACAAAAATATATCTTCAAAGGTAGTGATGAGGCAGAGTAAAATAAGGTATATATACAACACTGATAGTTCATGTCTATCCATTGCTTTTGCTTAGGACACTCAGGGAAAAAACTGAGTGCTGTATTGTCTATTAAAATGTCTGCTTTAAAAAGCCAAAACAAAAGCCTGAAAGGAAAACTTGTATCAAATAATGCTGGTTTATTTGTAAAACACCTTTGAACTACCTTTTTATTTGGAATGAAAGACGTAGTATGAAAACCAAAGTGATGTAAATGCGTTATCAAAAAATGTTACTCATCAGTGATAGATGTGTTACTACTTACCACATGCTTTAACAATTTTTCTTTTATTATTACGTGCCTTCAAATGTATCAGGTTATGTTCTACCAGAGACCCAGTGCCTGGCTGCATGACTTCCATTTCTTGATTAGCCAAAAAAACCAAATCACATGAAGCCTCCAGTACCTGTGAATAGGAATATTCCATTCAGTGTTGTCGTGCTTCAAGCTGACTGCCTGGGCCGACAACAAAGAGAACCACGAGATCACTTGCTCACTCCTTCTCCCATCCCTATCTCCACAGCAATGTAGAAGGGGAAAACTCAACCAAAAAGAAGGCTAAATGATTAAGGACAGGAAGGGTAATAACCTACCACTTAAGATGATGGGTGAAAAAACAGAGAGACGTGGGGAGAAAACAGATTTAATTCACCACCACCGTTCTTGGACTAGGATAGCGAGAGGAATACATAAATAAATACAGCTGGATCTTAAATGCGTTCATCCCCCACCACCACTGCTCCCATCTTCCCAGCTACCTCCTTGTCCACATCAGTGCAATGGGATCAAGGGGTAGGTCTGGTCCACCTGGCCATTACTCATCATCCATGGCATCTCCTCTTTGAGAAAGAGCTCCTCACAGTCTCCCCTTCATGCTGCGTGGTGTCCACCTCGCAGGAGGCAATCCTCTTCCTCCTTCTGAGTCCACTGGGGCCACGGGTTGCTTCAGGCGCATCAGTCTCTCCCTGTTCTCGCATGAGGCTCTTCATGTACTGACACATCCCAGACTTCCTTGCCATCATCAATCCCCTCAACTGGCAGGCAGTCACCTTCCTGCCTTCTCAACCACCACAGGGCTCCAGGAAGAGGATCTGCTCTGGTGGCGTTCTCCCTCTGCTTCTCCTGTGGGATCCTTCTTCCCCTCTTTCTTCTCAGGACCACGTTCCTTTTTTTTCTCCTCTCGCCTCCCCTTCCTCCAGCAGAAAAACTGCCCAACACAAAGACAGGACAGATCAAGACAAGATGAAACCAAAAGAGAAAGAGAACAGTGGGGTTGCCTCTTAAATACCTTAATCACAGAGGTGTCGGTTGGTCTGGCCCTGATCAGAGGAGGGTCCAACCCCTGTCTGCAGATAGTGGAGGCTCTTGAAGTTTCGCAAGTCATCCCACACAGCTCTAGCCCCCACTTCCCAAAAAACCCCACCAGACTCAAAGCCATGACAAATGTAAACACCTAAAAAGAGTATTCACCCTAATAAGCTGTTAGAGTTAACTAAAATCTGACTATAAACATTTTCCATTTAAAGTGGGGCTGCTCACTTCAGAATATAGCAAAGAAACAAATTGGGTTAGTTCCACAAAAATGAAATTTCCAAAACCTACAGCAAAGAAATAATTAGCAACAATCAGTAAGTAATGCATGACCACGTACATACCAACAAAGCTGAAGTGTGGACTATGGTGTCCAGAAGCTGGAAGGGAATCAGAGAAACTTGTAAATTCTACTTCATTGAGCTACATTTGAGGCCTTTCTGTAAAAACTGAAATAAACAACTTTGTGGAAACATGGAGAGAACGCTCATCTTTGAAGTCCTAAGCAAGACAGAGGTACTATTTCTTGCAAATTACTTCTGACCTTGATTTAAGCTACTTGAACTACTTGCTTGATCAGCCTAACCTACCAGATAGAGAAAGAACTAAGGCCAGTAGCATTCACCTATTGTAGAACCCATTCGTATTTTAGCATGGGTGTCATCCCTCAGTGTTGTTATATGCCACTCAAAAATCATTTAATATAGAAAGCTTACTCAAATATGTTGAGGAGGAAGGTTACTATTTGTGAGTTGATTTTTTTAATGTTTTTTTTTTAAAAAAAATATTCAAGATGAATCTCTGGCTTAATCTTAGAATAGAATTCATTTGGAGTTCTAAACTAATGCCTTTTTTTTTTTGAAATCCAAGGAGTCTGGAAGAAAAGGAGATGGCCACAAGAGATTCAACAGGAAATAAACTAACTGCTAACTGCAGAAATGTCACATTCCCTGTAACTGCTTTCTTCACAAATCAAAACTGTACTAGTCAAGTAAGGAACATATCCATGGATGATGAATTTCAATAGCAATATTTTGTCTAACGCTGTCAGATTGTTTTGATGAATTCCAATAGTAAACAGTAAATATCCTAAATTTGCATTTTTTATTAATTCAGTCATATATAGGAGACGTGATTTTTTTTCATGACTGGCATTAAAAAAGATGAATAATCATCACAGGATACGTATTTATCGCAGAACCACTATTCAAAGGGAACTAAACAAGTTAATGATGCTATTAGGTAGACAGTTTGTAGGAAAGCAAATCTTTATAAAAGACCTTTTAAAAATATTTTGTATTTAGTAGCTTCTCTTTAGCAAGATTTAAATCTTGCAAGATAAGCTTTCCAAATTAAATTCAGTTAATAACATTGAAAATTCATAGAAAGTTCAAGCTAGGGAGAACTTTTATTTAAGATTTGGGAGGAAAAAAGAATTAATCTGAATTTATTTCTATTTTGCTATTTAATGAGTAAAAAAGAAACTTTCTTAAGCTAACGGTGGGTTTCTTGCTTGTAATGGGCTTGACCATAGTGCACATACCATCTGCAAACCAAGCCAAAGTCAACAGTCAGATGTCATGGGATCTAAACAGGTAACATGGCTAAATTTGAATCATAAATTAGAAAAGTAGAGCAAAGCCACATCAAGCCAATGAGCAGAATGGGAGTGTGTATGGAAGACATCTGAAGATTAGGATGTTCCAAACCCTATGACACAGACCAGGGTCTAAAACAGAAAGCAGGAAGACCTCAAGTAAGGACAGGTAGACTACCAACTACTGGAGCACCCTGAAAGCCTGAACTGCAGTGCAAGAATACAGGTACATACGAAGATACAAATGCCTAATCGAAGCGTGGCATTAACATCCACACCCTTCTTCCTCTTCAGTATCACAGATTGCAGCAAAACATTCCAGGAATATTCTAAAAAAAATTTCAGCAAAGACAGTAACTAAATGGTTAAGAACTAAAACAACAGGACTGTTTTGCCCCTTAGCTGAGTTGCAGATGGATCCCATTTGCACTGGAGTTGTAAGCAAACCAGTACAACAACCACATCTAGCTTCCTGCCTTGCTTACAAAGAACAATCTAGTTTCAGAAGCCAGCCAGTATGACGATACCACTTCTTTTGACAACACTTTTTTGACAACATAGAGAATATTTCTGATGGGTCAGAATAGGGAATACCATGTAGGCCATACTGAAGCATTCTGAATCCACGTAGTCAATCTTGCTGCAACAGGCTCAGTTTTTCAAGTTAGTAAATATTTTTTTCAAACAATTCAACTTGGGATACATTCTTTCAACCCATCAAAGTATCCTGTTTTGACCCCGAATAGTTCAGGTTTCCTAATGTAACTTGCTGAAACCATAGATTTGCCCGATGATCCCAAATCCAATGTGTTTTTTAGAGCATGCTATGCTCACAATAAGGACTTGAATAAGTACTTTTTTTTAAATTCAATTTTCATTTGGACTCAGGCACTCTGTTGTTCTAACTTGGATGCCAGTCTGATAACTGATTCTCTCCCACTGAAACAGCTTGCACTGGAAAACAGGATTTAAAAATCAGAAACATGGTAAGACAGGGTAGGCTCATAACAGTACGTCTCAGCCAGTAAGACACACACCGCTTACCTCCTGACTCCTGCAGGCACCAGCAACACTCCCTGCAGAGCATGTAAGTTTTTTCCCCAGACTCCTTAATCTGGAAATTGAAATGTGGAATTGGTGGTAACCTGGCAACACTCATAGGAACACAAACTGTACCAGCACTATATCAGGGGAGAAAAGAATCATAGCAGTGAGATAAAATTCCCATAACTTTTACTCTGATAAACCCGTATCTGCAGAGTAGCCCAAACCCACCCCCATAGGTGACAGTGGAAGGCAGCCCAGGGGTGTCCCTGGCAGACAGATCCAGTGGCACCCTAACAATTCATTCTAGGCACAACAGCCCAGAGCTCTTTACAAAAAAAGAAACAAAAATCAACAATATGGCCAAGCCCTTCCCATTAAATGAAGAAATCTTTGGGGATTATCCTTCTCCCACTGGACAAGTTCTTGGATAACATTTGCAAAACCTTAAAATGCAGAAATTGTATGTCAATCCAACTCGCGCAGTAAAGCTAAGCTCTGCATGAACAGACTCTAGATTCTCAGCAGGTTGAACTGACCCCAAATCAGTCCCTGCAGAGGCACAAAACCTATCAGTCAAACTGCTCTTTTGAACTGGTAGCCAAAAACAGTATCTCAGAAAAAGATCTGTTGCAAAGAAAAATTCTAAAATAGTAGCCAATATTCAGCTCAGCTAAAGAAAAAAAGAAAACAAAGAGATTCCAATTCCTATTTTTCTTCAGTTTTTGGGTTGCTTCCCTTCCCTATCTCAAAAAAATGTAAACCCCCCTCCAAAACACAGAAACAGAAAACAGGCATTATGTTAACTAGTATAAACAATGCTCACATGTCAGCTTTACACCTACAATGGCTGCAGAAGTCAAGCAAGGTAATGATGAAATTGAGATTTACTCAGATTTCAGTCCTAGACTTCCCACTGTTATAAGCCCATACATAAAATACCTGTGTCTCATTTAACTTCATTCAGCAGATCAGAAAGTAAACATCACGTTATTGAGTATTTCATATGGAAATACATAAAGAAGAGCTTTTTTAGAAACTTTTTTATTGATTGATTTTTTTTTTTGGAAAAAATCCATCACCTATTTTACAGAAATAGCATTTATTCAAATAATTACTACTTATTCTCTAAAAATTACACTTCCTTTACCATTCCACTACATGGCACAGGAACGATAAAAGATCAGCAGCCATTAACACATTGCAACAAGACACATTTATCCTGCAGGTCTTCAATCAGTCTGAAATGTGTAGTGCGAAAATGATATATCAGATAATTGGTCAAAAAAGTTTGATACCTATTTGAAATAATTAATTGCAAATTTCATTTCTATTTCCCCAAATAAATTTTCCTTGGGTTAACCCTGTCACCGTTCAGTGTGTCTCTGTACATGTGCACATAACTGTATGCACATATAAAAATTTTTTGTGTATATACACATACAAAACCAAATTTAAACATATTTTAGTTAACATCTTTTCTTCTTGATTTTCAGGTCCTTTTAACAGTAGCCATAGAGATACTTTATCTGTGATACGCTTTTGAAATAGAGCAAATGTTTCTGCACTCCTTAGATCCAACAAAAATACACTAAAACATTTTCTTCATGGAAATATTCACTTCAATGCACAAACTCCTTACATTGCTCCATTTATTCCATTAGTGTAGAGGCTTAAATGATGCATGAGGCTTTCAGCAGTGAGGTGAATGTCATTTTTAAGAACCCAATAAAAACATAAACAATGCAGCAAGCATAACTCAATACTGAAAAATATTTGCAAATGAAAGTACAACTGTAAACAGTACATTCAGATCCAGCCTCAGACAGAAAGTAAAGTAATTTCTCCCGATGGCATCAGGCACCGATTCAAATCGGCATCTAAGAATGTGCTTATTAACATTACACACTGGTTTTAGACAATAGATTTTTGAGTTCAGGCTTATATGCTTTCTTGAGCCAGGGCCTCAACGATTAGAAGAGGCTCAATTACAAATTAAAGGTAACAAAACAGTGGGAAAATTAAAATCTAGAAACTCGTTTCAGATTTAAGAACTGGTCAAATATGCTAAGTGCAAAGTCAGAAAGACTAAACTTGCTTTGTCAGTGCTACATTCCAGAAGAATAAATACAAACCACTAGAAAATATTTGAGTTTGATCTAATTTTCCCTGTACTTCCTAGCAGAGTCGCCAGATACATTATTTGAGTCATTTGTCTAATTTCTTCAATCAAATAAATTCTTTTTCCAATTAAGCTGCTCAATGCAATCAGGAACAGAAGTAAATGATGTGAGAAATGTTACAGCACCTGTGACTACCAAAAATAGAAGAGGGAATTAATGAGCACACAGCTTCTGTATGGGAAGAAATTCACTGGCAACATAAAGCATCCTCAAAACTATCCATTAATATCAATCAAATGTCATTGATGCTGATCAAACTGAATTTTTCCTCTGAAATTTTAAGGAATTAAGAGACTTTTAAAACCAATTTCCAATAAAAAAGTAACAATTTAAAATTCTCTCTTCCACCCTAAGAGGTCTGGCCAACTCAATAAAACTTGAGGAACATTCAAGGCATCGGTAAGTTCTTAAAAGGCTGGTGATAATCTGTGGCAGAGCAGCTCATCAGACCACAAAAGGGACAGCAACAAAATAAAACAGATGCTGCTATTAATGCCTCCCCTGAAGCAAAGGTGCAGTGTGAGCTCATTAGCTCTCTGCTCTGCTGGTCCTGTGGCTTAACCAGGCAACATCTGCAACACATGAAAACAGCCTCAGCACAGCAGCGCATTTTGTCCATCCAGCTGTTGGGGACAAAGCAAAAACTGGGATATGCCATGACAGAGGAAGCAAGGAATCCCATGGGATAAATGAAGATGGAATCCACAAAACAACTGAAGAAAACCAAATCATTTCATTGCTGACAGGTTTTGAGGTCAGATTCAGATTTTTACATTTATGGAACCTAGGGCTTAAAACCAAAGTAGCTGCACGGTGGTACATCCCGTGACTTTAGGAACTGCTACCTACAACAGTCGGACCACAGCAAATGAGGCATCTCAACCTTGGTAGCTCTCCTCACGCTCACAAGAAGAGCCATGCTACAGCTGTAGCACAAGCATTTCCTACTCTCTGCAAAGAGCATACTGTTCACCTTTGTTCTCGTGGTAAAGGGAGAGGTTAATCTCCTCATCAATTCAATAACTGTCATTTCTTAATTGAGCTAGGACCCTTCTGATAGGTATGTTTGCATGGGGACCATTTTTTCCTAAGGGCATTTATTTCTCAGGTGAATGTGAAATATTCATCAGATGCTAGCAACTTTGTCAGCACCAAGTAAGCTCTATGTAAACAGTGATAGAACAGTGTCACCCTGAGCCAACCAAGGTCTGTTTATAAAACTACTTCAGCCTGTTGAGCAAAAGAGACAATGCTATCCTTCCAATTCATGTACCCTTTTAAATTAGATGTTGCTTTGGAGACTTGCATTCTCATTATTCTCTTTCATTGACCAGAGGTCATAATCAGACGTGCATCATGTAGACACAGTTTTGAGATACAAGAACTAATACGTTGGTGTTACCTAATACGTCTCTCCCTTTTCATTCTTTCACATGCCGCTCTGTCAGAGGACAAACCTATGGAAGCAGATACTTTTCTTAATTCAAAAAAACCTAGCACACAAATTAAAAAACCCATGCAAAAATAATTTTTCAAAGCAGACGTTACTCATCTTTCTAGTGTTAGACAACTAAAAATACTACAGGCCAACAGCATGAATTTCAGTGTGTATCTTGTCTTCCAAAAATACCTCTCCAGTACTTACAAGACGGTACACAATATAGAGCAAAAGATTTGATAGTTTTTAGAATTATTATATCAAAAAAACCCTGCAACAAAAAACAATAGACAAGACCCTGGTATCATTGCATTGCACAGGAAAACTTTCAACTTTCAGTTTTACATAATTCGTTCTCTCCATTCAGTCTTAAATTACAACAAGTGGCATATGCATATACAAAATCAACAGTGGCATATAAACAAATTATATTTCCTCTGCATTGTACAAACTACACACATCAAAAAAAATTACTTTTGCTTAGAAAATACACACACATGTATGTGTATATATATATATATACACACACACACATATGAGACTTCAGATTCAAGATCAGCTGGAGGTTTCATCATGAAGTACTCTGTTCTTTCGCAGCACTGTATTTAGTTCCTGGATCACATTTGATGGTAATTTATTATCTAATTCCAAAGCAGTTTTGTTTGTTTTGTTCTTAGTTTTCTTCAGTGCCTTATGTGGTCTTTGGTGTATGTCAGTCATCCCTGCACCTCCATCCTCAACAGAGGTCAACTTCCGATGTGTTTTTGCACGATTTTGTGCTTTCTCCTCCTTCCGTTCCAAACATTGTGCTACAATAGATGCTTTTTCTTTCAAGTTTTTTCGTTCTTCCAGAAAGTCATTTTCATGGTGCTCACCAAATTTTTGTTTCCCAGACTGTAGATCTATATTCTTAGCAAAGAAGTAAAGAGAAGTAAGATCATTCAAGGTTCACACAATATTCAATAATATTTTGATTGCGGTTTTTGCTCACTAGTTTCACATATCAGGTTTTTTTTTTAAAAAAAATAAAATTACTCAGGAGCTAAGAAAGCAGTTAATAGTTTCAAATTCCCAGAATTTATGTTATCATTTAGTAAGTGCTGAAAATCACATAAATCTTTCAATTCAATGCACCATGACAGTGAAGACATTCATTTTCATATAGTCACAATTTGATTTTTCATTCTACCACAGTAGAGTGAATTTGAATGGTATACAGAAGATCCGTAAGCTCTTAAAAACAAATACTTCTTAAACTGAACAAATACAACTGAGATGGTTGCAATTTTGATAACTTAATGAGTGAGCTACATGAACATAAAAAAGATAATTCAACATGATCACATAAATATTTTCCGCAACTGTTCAGCAGTACCTGATAACTTCTAAAGACTGCTTTTTGAAATTTTGGCTAGCAATTTTAAGTAACATGTTAGGAACTCAGATAAAACAACAAACAATCCATATTGGTGTGCTGCTTTCAAGTTATTAAGCTGTAGGAAATGAAAGGTAAACCAAATTCTGCATCTAAATTTGCAACTGGTATGGCCCGTTAGGGGCCTACCTGTACAGTGAAAGAATAATGCTGAGAACCTGACATTCCAGAGCTGTTGCTTTTTTTTATTAGTATTATTTTAATTTTAAATACACTTCAGACTAGCTTTAGCTTTCTTCTACTGGCAGAAGGCCTATTTTTGGCTGCAGGGCATTATATATGCTCCTGCAGAACATCTTTGACTTCAGTTTCATCCGAAAGCAATCTGAGTTCACATGCTCCAGAACCCGTCCACAATATCAAGTAAAACACAGTAAATCATATATCATAGGATCATAGAATGGCCTGGGCTGGAAAGGGCCTTAGAGATCATTTAATCCAACCTCCCTGTCATGGGCAGGGACGCCTCTCAACTAGATCAGGCTACGCAAGGCTCCGTCCAACTTGACCTTGAAAACCTCCAGGGAGGGGGCAGCCACAACATCTCTGGGCAATTTATTCCAAAGTCTTGCCACCCTCGTACTGAAGAATTTCTTCCTAAGATCTAATCTAAATCTATTCTCCTTCAACTTAAACCCATTTCCCCTTGTCCTATCCGTGGATACTCTTGTAAAAAGTCCCTCCCCAGCCGTCCTGTAGTTTGCCTTCAGGAATAATGGGAACAATTGGAAGATTTGTTCCTGAAGTGCACTCCTGATCCTGACTAGAACACTCATATACATGTATTTAAACTAGCTCCTCTCCAGTGTTTGGATATTTTTTCACATTTGCTTTAACATATATGAGGTATCAAGATTGCAGGAGACAACTTGCTCATATGGTATGGACTCATAACTCCCTAAAACTCCAGCCAAACTGAGTGAGTGCCACACAGGAAAGACAAAATCTTCCTCAGCTTTGAGCATCTTCTAATAGTCAAAAAAGATGTCACACATGAAAGAATAATTCCAAGATCTCGTTTTCTTCGAGAACTATAAGGCTCTTCCACAAAAGGAATTATCTGCCTACTGCCACACCAACTGAACAGACAGAATACAACAAATTCCCCTACCACTCTTTTCCTTATATGTTTTACAGTGACATTTCTTTCTTCATGAGGACAGCAAACATAAGCTTTTACAAAAAAGTGAGTCTCGATGCAGCAAATTAGTTGCTATGTAGGAAGAAAAGCGGCAAATATTAAATAGAGATCCAAGCTACAAAGCGAAGTCTAACTTTGTGCAATCTCTTCATATTTCACCTGAGCTAGCACCTGTTCAATAACAAAAGAAACAAACTTTTGGATTATATAAATCACAATTTTTCTGTGAGGAGATAAAGAGGTTACCGGCACTGTTAGCATAAAGGAGGCTGTCACTTCTATTTGCATTCACCAAGAATGAAAACCACTCATTAATAATGAAGCTGCAGTGGCCATGATATGCAAAAATAATAATAAAAAAATAATAAAAAAAAAATCAATCCCAGAACAGCAATGCATGCAAGAGTTCATACTGCTACCTGGGTTACCACTGGCGCATGCTATGGAGCAGATTTTAGCTTGCCTGAAGACTGTTTGAAATTCTACTGCCATCAGTAGTAACTGCTATTGGTTCAGAATCTCCTGCTATCACCTAAGCCAGCAAGAAGCATCCTAATATTTAATGTGTTCAGCTGTATTCAGTGAAAAAAATTTAAACGCAACTAAGGAATTGTCCCAATGAGTCATGGATGTGGGGAGTTCTGTTCTGCCAAATATCTGAAAACTCTGTAATTTTCCATTAAAATATATATTTTTCCATTTAAAATAAAATTCTTGCATGAACAAGAAAACAGTGAGATTAGCACCAGTGATCAATGTTCAGTTAATAAAATAATAATAAAAGGACTACCTGTGATAATATAAATGCAGTATGTTAAATGTAAATTGTCATCCAGTACCTTCCAGAAAACACGGTGTCGAGCTACTCACTGTTACTCATTCTAAAATATTAATTACTTGTGAAATTCAGACAGGAACAACACTCTATTTACAGAAATTTTTACATCATGCTTTAATTGTGCATTTTTTGAGCAGAAAAATACGAACTACACTTCCAAAATGAGTATAGGTCTGCAGGAGCCCTTTATATAAAGTAGAACAGATCACATACAGCACTCAAATTTAAAGGTTGCCTACTTCACTGAAACTGTCTAGTACATTGTCTCGTAGTCCCTTAACATGGGCTACTGTGCAGCATTTTGAACTTTTAAAGTAGATTGAGTATATACAGGAATCATAATTCCCAGGCATTTACACTGTAAGAATATTCAGTTGATGGAGCCAAATTCTATTGTTCGAATTAGACAAGTTACAAACAGTCTCTCTTATAAATAACATATCACAATGATGTGTGAACAAAACGGACACATCTGATTTCTTAATAATAGTATTTCTTGGTATTTGATCCACTGCTTACTGTTAGACACGTGCTATAAATCACACTGCTGGACTTAACACCTTTCTCCCAGTAACCCCTAATGTAAAAAGCAACAACTTCATGTTAGAAGCAGCTGTTTGTCTCTAAATTTCAGCCCCTTAATCAAGTAATTGGTGAAAAAATTGACGATAATAAGTTCATCTCAATACCATTTTTCTTTTTTTGGCAAGTCACCAGCAAAAAATTACACAGCTACTATCCTGATTATCCCCACAACATACTGTTCCTTTGAAAATGCTACACAGGTGTAATCTATTATAAGTCAGTATAGTATTTGATCATAGCTTGAAAGCAAAAGTTTTTCCTCAATCCTTTCATATTTTGAAATAAAATTACTGACTTACTGTAGATATACAGCAACGTATTTCTATTTCATTTAAATGATTCTAATGAGAAACATGTGTATTTTAAATGCTCTATCCATGTGTGCAACAAGTGGTACATAAATAATGGAAATGGTTTGATTCTATTTGTTATTAGGAGGATATTTTCTAACTGTCTGTATCATATATTTTATCTTGTTAGTACACAATAAAACTACTTCCAGTAATGGGAAAAAAGAAGGTATTCAATATAGATCTTTTTTTTTGCACAGACTTAACAGTAAAATTATTGGTTTCTGAGTATCTTTGAGGGTTTTTTTATAGGTTTTATATTTCTCCACTTCTCTACATATCAGAAAGCTATCACTTTTTCACTGGAAAACTTACAGTCTCTTTTTCTGCATATACAAGGATAACTTGGATTACATTTCTACTACGTTTATGCATTGATCTGTAAACAGACCTTAATTTTGTCATAGATTAGCATATTCCAGAAGAGGCTTGTTCCTGTTATTACTCTCTAATGCTTTAAAAATAGGAAATGTTTGCTTGTTGAAGTACTAGAAATCTATGGAAAGACCAAAGGTGTGGTCTCCAAATGGCTATCTATTGCTTTACTGACAATTGCTCCTTAGTAAACCATACTATATATTTACTTACTACCACTGTTTCCTGGTTCATTCCAGTTTGGGCTTTCCATTTAAAAAAAGTGTTAAGTTTTTATTTTCCATTTTATAATTTTGTGTTAATCTTCCTATATTATGCAAATCCACTTTGCATAAAACTTCTCTTGATCTAGTCATGGCAAAAATAATGAAGACTGTGATCTTCTGCTTTTAAAATACAGACTTCCTCTAAGTTGTGCTTCCTAATGAAGCACCATATCAAAATCAACAAAATAATAGTAATTCAAGCACTATCACGTATTAAAGATTGTAAATCATGAAGCTCAAAATCCAATAAAACCTTTATCCTAGAATGTCTAAATTTGTAGCCATCTCAAAGAATATATTAGAGATCTCAACTGCACCTGCATAAAGCAGAAGTAAGAGACACACCTAAGGATTATAAAGTTCTTTGAATGACGAGACCTATGAATTTTACTTTAATTAAGAATGTTAAAAAATGCAAACATTAGAAGGAATTTATCAAAGAACTGAAAACATACCTTGTGAAAGAAGGCTAAAACATAAGGACAAATTAAAGAAAATAATGAAACCATAGTTTCATTCACACTGTTTTATAGTCCTATAGCAAGGCAGAAATGGCTGAGGAATGTGTAACAAAAGAAAAATAGAGTTGCCTTTTACAAATAGCACTACTATGACCTTTGCTTTCCGTTTACAATGGAACTGAGTCACCTTCACCAATCTGTACCTGAGCCAGTGTCTCTGTAAGTGGTGATAACACATACTGTATTACATACCTCCATTCAAAATCTTCTAAAACATGCAAAAAATAATACAGTATACAGTCAAAGGACCAAGCTGTTCTGTTTCAACACTTACTCTCTGCTTGCATTCAGATTAGTTAACTCTATTTTTACCAAGAAAAACAGTGTCTCCACTACCAGTGCTTCTTCTCGGCTGAAAGTAAGGCAAGTCCTCCACACAGGCATAAATATCTCCATATGGATACCAGAAAATCATCACAAGCTAATATGATAAGGTTGAGGCATATCCCTAGTATATAATGTAGTAGTATATTAGTACAAAGTACATAATGTAGTTATACAGCTCAGTCTCTCCAAAGAGTTGTAACTAAAACTTCTTGTTCTTCTATCAGACTCACTGCAACTTAAACGTATTGTAGTTAGTTCCATCTGAGCTTTTCCATTACATTCACAGAGCAGATAATTAAAGCAATGCCATTACTTTTGACAGAAGAAAAGATACGGTAGAACACACATGCAGGTAGTTTTCAATGGCCTTAATAAAATAAAACTGTAATTAAGTGCACTGTAATAATGTGCATCATATTTCCAGGTAAAGGACCTATTTACTTCTAATGAATGATCATTGCTAAAAATACCCTGAACACAAATAAAAATCCACTGTTGATTTACTGAACAGCCCAAGAAGTGACACAAGTTTATGCCACAACATTTTTTTACATTAAATCGCCCTAACTTTTTGGCGCTGGTAATAAAAGCATCTACACTTAGCTCCAGAGAGTTCATTATCACTGGACTATTTAGAATTAAACTGTTGTGGTTAGAAGTTCTACATCAAGATTAAACATCACTTACTTCTGTACTCCCTCTGCTTTTACAAGTGTCCTCCTGATGAATGGGAATTAGTGGTAAGCCTCCAATTTTTGGACTTTTAGTTATAGACTGTTTTCTTGCTTTTCCAGCAGGTGGCCATATATCTGCATGCTGAAGAACAAAATCATTCCTTATTTTAGGTGTGGAATTTAATAAATACACATTCTTAGGTATTTAAAACTATCTTGGAAAAAGCTATCTAAAACACAACATCATTCTCTTGTGGGAGAAGGGGGAAAACACAATGGTGATTGGAATTGTGCTAATGTTTGCTAAGTGCTGCACAGCATTAAGTGAATAGAACCAAAATGTCTCTATACAATTTTCATGTATAAAACATTTTTCCTCCATGTTATTATACCAATTATCTTCTAAAACCAGAAAATATCAGCAAGCAAGACACACACATTGACTCGATTTACAATTTAAAAATTTTATACATGCATGTGTTCAGGACTTCCAACAAAAGTTTCTGAAATAAAATAAAATTACCCCAATCTGCATACAAGTGTTTCAAAATTTATACTAATAATTCAGGAGGAAATCATTGCTTAACCTACAACAGCAATATGTGTTATCCAAAAAGAAATGGCTTGACGTTCTGAATGCTCCAAAAATCACAATCTATGAATAAACAGATCTGGCTTCAATAATAATCTTTGCTTTAGCTCTACTGAAACAGGTCTGTTTTGGGGAGAACTGCAAAGTGTGAAAAACATGACTGCAAAGAGAAGGAAAAAAAATCATTAACTGAGTATTTCAAATAAAATCTTAAAAACCTCTTTTTGTGGGAAGTCTATAATGAAATTTCATTAGCAGATCATGTAGAATTTCACATACAGAAATTTGAGCACATGTGCTTGATGGTCAGAGTCCTCTGGTGATGTTAATAGTGACCAGAAGATAGTTCTGAAGACAAAGTAATGTAAGAGTATTTTCCTGAAAAATCTTCAACATGAGATTCTGCGAATCAAAGATGAGGATGTATGAGGTCTATTCTAAAGGTTAGAGATTAGTAAATGAAGTTAAACCTCACAACTCCAAAGGAAACCTGAGTGAAAGCTGAGAATGCTTTGTGTAAATACTGGCAAAATACTAATCCAAAGCATCCGATATAATGAATAGGAAACAAGAAATTCTGTCTGAAGTTACTAAAAACAACCAACCAACCAACCTTTTGTTATCGTGGCAGTGGTTAAATACTGGAACAAATTGCCCAGAGAGGTTGTGGAATCTCCAGTTATTCAAACCTGACTGGACACAGGCCTTAGCATCCTGCTTTATAGCTGCCCCTGTGTTGAACAGAGGGCTTTGACTTGATGATCTCCAGAGGTCGCTTCCAACCTAAACTATTCTGTAACACTGTCCAGATCAATAATAGATTTATATTCACAGGTATCAGGATCTTTAGTGTAGTTTATTTTTTTTAAATGTTATTCAATCTACCAAATACGTGAAGTAAGAAGTCTCTTCAAGACTGTATACAAAAATCCAGTTGTGGAGTTGTGATGATACATGCAAGTAAAAACAGCATTACTAAATGCCATCAGAATAGGAGATTATCAACTAGCCTAGAAATCAGAAGTCCCAATCCCAAATTCAGAAAAAGTACTTTATAGATTCACATCTTTATGGAGTAAAGAATTCTCCCATGTGGTGCTGACCAGGGTGATGTAAAAGCCTAAGAGTTCTCCCTGATGAATATTAAGAACATTTTCTTCAAAAGAAGGTATTATCTGGAACACCATGTCTGGCCAACCACAATCAGTTTATTATGGACCAAGATAGAAGAAACAGATACAATTCTGAAAGTTACGGAGAACCTTTAAGTCAGCTTCTGAAGTAAACTGCCTCCCTCGATTCTCAGTAAGCTTAAGGAAAACATTCCTGTCAGTTTAGCAGCATGATTTCCCTTTTGTATCTGTAACATTTCTTAAAATAGAACTCTGGGAAAGTACATCAGAAATACTAGCAATGTATTAGACCACATAATAAATGTATTTATTCATAGTTCTGACCTATCTGTTCAACTGTACCTCATGGTAATACATTGTGCCTCACTCCAGCTGATCAAAGGCAATGGAACTCGAAGAATATTATTGTGTCCATCTCCATATCAATTAATTACTTCTAACTACATGGTATGTACGCTACTAAGTGATTTTGTACAAAACAATTACTGAATTCAAGAGTCAAGTTTCAGCCATGTTTTCAGGATGATTTTGCAAAGAACTAAAAGAAACAATGGTCCTCCTTCAAACCCTCTTAATATTTACCAGCTTAAAGTACAAGATTAATAACCTTTGGGCTAACTTGATTTTCTGTATCAAAATTACTCTTGTTAGTAGATTACAGTGTTACTTCACTTTGCTATTTATATTCTCTGCACCATTTATACTACAGAAATAAACATTATCAGAAAATGGGAGAAGGAGGAAGATAACAATAGTACTATTACCTTACTGATATTAATGACCAATAAAGCCTTATCCGGCTCAAGCACTGAGGAGCCCAGTAATACAGATTTATTTCCCTCTTAATGGCACTGGCTCATTAAATGTCAATGTCTTAACACTTCAAAACCTACTTTACAGTATTTTTCAATTTGTAATCCAAGCTATTCCACTGATAAATAAAATGGGCTGCCTGCAGTTCAATAAGGTGCTAATAGATAAGGTAAAAGACAAGGTATCTTCCCTGAAGGTGGCCTCAATGGGAAAATTCTAAATAGAAATAACTTCAGTTGACATTTACAGTTTCCTGCTTTAGAAATGGGATAACATAATCATTTCCTGCTGCTGCATGATACAAAACATATGGAGATCTTACAGTAAAAGCTATAGTGACATAAGCCATTGCAGTCTCAAGATTTTCGCTGTAAATTATAAAGCAGTAGGATGTAGTAAGAATGCAGCAAATCTGCAACATTAGCACTTATCACATAACTCAAAGACTGACTTTACTGATGTCCAGAATGCTGATTAAAAAAATCACAAATATCCACAAATAAACCACCAACACAAAACCAAAAAACCCTCCCAATGTTTTAAAAAATAGTATTAATTCACAGTCATTTTTTTGTTGAAAAATGCACAATGAAGTTATTTCAATATTTTGTGTTAGAAAAAATATTCTGAGAAGTATCTCTCAGTTTTTCATCTATATTGTCAGAGGAACATTGTACATCCCACACTATCTGATCAGAATCCTAATAGATCGCCCTTCTGGTGATTTTACATCAAAAAGACTTCAACAGTTACCAAGTTTGTATGAGTTATTTCTAAGTAGCCTGTATCAATAACCTCTGAGCCTATTTGTTGTGACACCACTCATGTTACACCCACAAGATGTATGTCAAGACCACTGGCTGTTTCCATAGAAACTACAATAGTTACTTCAGTTAAGGCAGCTGAATAAGACAAAAATTTGGAAGCCTTACTTACACGGTCATGCATTATACTTCTAGCACTATTATCTATGAAGGCCAGATTCTGTTTTAGAAAGCCTCTAAGAAGTACGTATGGCAACAGTCTGTGTCTAGTCCACTTCATGTAGTAAGTATAAAGCTCACAGGTAATCATAAATCTAGTGATGTTTATTCACAGTGATACTCCAGAAAGTTCCTTAAACATTACATGGAAGACAAGAAAAATCCAATGCAAACACAAAATTCTTTTAAAATCCTAAACAATGTTCCAGTCTTTTGTCAAGTTGAAGTCTTCCCATTTCTCTTACTAATGTTTCCTCCTATGTAAATACTAAAGGCCATTTGCAAGAATGTGTTATACGGCACCCAAATGTACACCCTCATTCGCAATCTTGTAGGCAAGCAGAAGATTACTTAACTCAGGAGAATGTCTACCCAACACAATGTATTTGAGGTATTAACTAAGCTAACCTGGACACCAGAGACATACAGCTGTATTGGCACAGCTCCTCGATAAGGCTAGTTCACACCACTATGTTTTTAAAGTGGATACTCTTATTACATGACCACTTTGCATGCAGTATCCAAAGTAGTGAGCAGAGAAACAGCTCCTGGGCATTGTGGCACACAGACACACCCGTTAGATCAATAGCTAGAAGTTCATCCAAGGGGCAAAAAGTGCAAGCTTGAGCATAGAAGGTTCCACAAAAACATTAAGAAAAACTTCTTCACTATGAGGGTGACAGAGCCCTGGCACAGGCTGCCCAGAGAAGTTGTGGAGTCTCCTTCTCTGGAGACATTCAAAACCCGCCTGGACGCGTTCCTGTGTGACCTACTGTAGGTGATCCTCCTTTGGCAGAGGGGTTGGACTAGATGATCTTTCGAGGTCCCTTTCAACCCCTCACATTATGTGATTACTGCAAAGAAAGTGAGTTGTCTTCCTTTAACCAGTCTTTCTAACGCATCAGGAAGAAAAAAAAAGAAAATGGCAGAATGTAATGATCTTCTCCCTTACTCTCAAAGCACTCAGCTTTCATATGAAAATGACATTATAAGAAGTAGTCTTCATAGACTAAGACCCATTTTTTTAAAGTTTTATTGCATTGAGTATTCCAGAAACTGTAATGGCATTGCAACTTATCTGTAACCTATTCATAATACATATGTATCCTTGTTTAATAGGGTTTTCATAACAGCAGTAAAAATGACATTTTCATCAGATTAGTACCTGTGCAGTAAAAATGCTGATCATCCACTCCATCTGTGCATCTTGTCCATCACAACATATATACCTAGAATGCAATATATAATTAACACGAGAAACAACAAAAAACTCTGTTACAGTTAAACATACTAAAGAATCATAGAATGGTTAAGGTTGGAAGGGCCCTTAAGATCATCTAGCTTCAACTCCCTTGCCTGCGAGCAGGCACCCCTCTCTCCCACTAGCCCATGTTGCTCAAAGTCCCATCTAACCTGACCTTGAACACCTCCAGGGATGGGGCATCCACAGCCTCCTTCGGCAACCTGTTCCAGTGCTTCACCACTCTCATGGAGAAGAATTTCTTCCTAATATCTAATCTAAATCTACCCTCTTGCAGTTTCAGGCCATTGCCCTTTGTCCTATCACTACAGGCCCTTGTAAAAAGCTCTTCTCCGGCTTTCCCATAGGCCCCCTTCATGTATTGGAAGGCTGTTAGTAGGTCACCCAAAAGCCTTCTCTCTTCTAAGCTGAACAGCCTGTCTTCATAGCAGAAGTGCTCCAGTTCTCTAACCATCTTCATGGTCCTCCTTTGGACCCGTTCCTAAATAACTTCAAACAGTGCTTACGTTTGTTTATGAATGTTATCTATATGTATTATTAAGACTTCCATAAAAAGACAGGGAAACATAAATCAAATTATCACTTTACCCTACTTTGAAGACAATGCCTGTTCTTCATTTAAAGCATGTCCATAGCTTTCAAATCTATCATTCTAAAGAAATGAAAATTGTTTGCTTTATGGCTACAGAAGGAAGACAGACACCTAACCCCCCAAAATTACCAAAACACATTAATTAAGCCTGTTTAGTTAAGAAAAGCATAGCAAAAAGTCAACATGCCAGCATAACAATGCCCATTAGTTTTCAGACATCCTTATTCTGGAATTGAACACTTCACCAAACACTAAACATTGAAGTTAAATCAATCATGTGTTTCACATTTACTTACCACTGGTGCTTTTCAGAAAATACTGCAAGGCCCCAGCTGAAACAAATAAAATTTTAAAAAATTAGTTCCAGAAACTCAGAACAGGCACATATTCCCCAAACTGCCGAGATTCATTATCTTTATATAGTGCTTTCTAAAAAAATTACAAAGTTTAATTGTGTACTGCAAATCTAGAATGAAACTGTGGGTTTCATGAGGGATTTTGCTCATTTTCACATAGTTGATTCACAGGTAATGAACATTCTGCTCTTGACAAAGAGCTACAGCCAGGCCCTGCAGATGATGGCTAACTACTTGCCTCATTTCGGCTGTAGCTGTACTTTCTGAAAACTGCTGGAAGTGAAACTGCTAAGATGGTGCCTGGCCAAGAGTCCACTACAGTGTGGAAACCAGAGAGAAGAGAGGTGTGCTTGCAGTATAAACAGAAGGAATCATACAGGTTTATAGAGATCTAAAAATTTAAAAAGACAAAAAAAAAAAGCAGCTGCATAATGAAGCCTCTGAAGAGAAAGAAACACAGACACTCTTGGAGATTCGGAAGAGACTTTGAAAGTAGACTGAAAATAAAACTTGGGGAAAGAACCTAGCTGCAAAGACTCATTTACACTTTATGCCTATTTTGGACTAATCATCTACTTATTCTGCACTTAACTCAGAAACAAACCAAAACAAAACCCAAACAATCCATCAACTTTTTCTCTAAGCTCTGAAATTTACAGGTCTTTTTGGGGCATTTTGCTATGTCAACTGCAAAGAAAAAGTTCAAGCAGATCTGTTTGAAGGCTACAGCAACTTAGAATCCCCTTGGGATAGGGTCCTATGTACACTGTCTCAGTGCTTCAAAGCTTTGACCAAACAAGTACTGGAAGCATCTGAGAAAAACAAGGGTTATTTTTCACTGCTCTTTTCCAGAAACATAGTCACTGATGCTTGTAAAGGGCACTGTGGTCTTCACCTAGAAGAGACATAAAAATAAAAAGGATCCTGAAAAAGCAAAATCCTCTACTGAACAACAGGAACCATCACTAAAAGCCATGACTAGTTGGTTTTCTCTTCTCTCTTTTTTCTTGGTGCAAAGGTGTGCCCAGCAATGAAATGCAGGACACATACTACAAAACTACGTGACCTGGCAGCAAACATACCCACAAGAGATAGTAGACTTAAGATTAAGAAAAGCCAATCAATAAAGTAATTTCCTAGCATAGAAGAGTTAACATGGAACACAAAGACAGAGACAGAAAGAGAACAAATAATATTATAGAGGGTAATTTAATTCAGCATACTTCAATTGGCTTCTTGACTTCTCCTTGTTTCACAATGTTTTATGTTCCCCTTTCTTGATGATACCACAAGTACCTACAGACTGTTTAACTTATTTTCTTTTCTATTCTTACTTTGTTGGTGGCTTCATTTTCTTTTTCACTCCGAGATAAAGCTTCAGGGAATTGACAGGCAACACTTTTTCAGGTTTGTTAGCCTGCAAAAAAAGTAAGATTCTAATTATTTTATCAGTTGCTAGCCCTGCTGTGAACAGGAAGTCAGACTAGAGATCGCCTGAGGTTCCTTTCTTCCTTGTTCCTTCTTAAACAAACTACCTTTAGCCAACCTACAACAGACACACACTCAGGCTACACACGAGAACTGATCGTGTCTGGAGCATGAAAAGCTGAAGGGAAAGATTAAAATTCTCACATACACTTTTCTGCTACGGAACACAACCAACATCTAACACAACGCGTTAATGCCCCTTTAGGACTCGGGTCAAGTGCTTTAGCCTTCTATTTAGGAAAAAAACAACCCCAAACCAAACCAAAACTTAACAAATCTTATAATTCCAGTACAGAAAGCTATTCCACAATGCTTACTGTCCTGGATTCTCAATTTCTCCTTCTACAGCTTTCAGTCTATAATACTTCAGTGTGGGGAAAAAGAGACAGAATTTAAGATGGCATAAAAATATAAGCAAAAAAACCACACAACATTTTTATGGTTGGTGTTCTTGCCACCAGGATCAAAAAACAAGCCTAGAAAACCTGTGTAGTTGAAGAACAGTATACTTCTCACAAAAATGTACCTTAAGAAAGCCACTTGTCTGTGTGTGAACCTATCTCTTAACAACAGTACATTAAAATGGTATGTTATTTCAATCAGCATAACAGTATAATTTAACACACAGTATCATGGAAACTTTTCACTTTTTTGATAAGTGCTCCTGAACAACACTTAACAGAATGTATCTCCACCTGGATATACAAACTTAATTTGCTGTTAATGAGAATTTATAAATTAATTAGTACATGCAGTCTTAGTAAATACAATTTTCCATCTGCAATGTCAAGTTTTCCTCCTATTCACTTCTGAATATGACTAAAATTAAATCAAGATTATTAGTAGTAGACAAACATCTCTCAAAAGAAAACAAAACAAACAGATATAAACTATTTTGGCAGAAAGGGATTTCCATTTCCTTTAAAAAAAAAAAATGTAAAGCCATTTAAAAGCAATACTGTTCAAAACTCTATCTGAGTTGGGGAATACAACGCTTTATAAATCAAATTGCTTAAAATAGCACATTATAAAGTAGTATGACTATCCTATCATAACCTCTTTCCAAGATACTAATTAACATTTTATAAGCATATTAATTTATTCTCACATATGTGCCAATTTGAGTTTTAGAACTAAGTTACAAGACACTATTTTTGACATTCTGAGGTCGTTCTAATTAAGATTATATTCACAGTATCACAGGAAGACACAATATTTCTTTTGCAATTGCTTACTTCAGTAATGGATCTGTCTTTAAAAAAAAAGTATGAAGGTCAGCAAGTTTCTATCTGTATTTTGTAGATGGACAAAATCAGCAGTTAGCATACCTAAAAGCACTTTAAGAGATTTTTTTTTACACCAGGAACTAGCAAAACAAAAATGACAACAGTTTGCAATGCAAACATAGTTTGCAATTCTTTAGTTTTGTACTTTCATATAGTGCATATACCAGAAACACTCTTTAAAGAAAAATCCCGTGATACTATTCAAAATTGAGACCACCTTGCTATTGAACACACCTAAATTTGCTTCTGCGGAATTCTGAGAAATATGTAATTATAAATAATAGTTTTTTGGAGGACTGAGAATACTTGCAGAAAATGTTGGGAAGCAGGGCAAGATTTTGCCAGGGTAATGAGATTTATTATTTCCTATAATCTTTTCTATCATGACGCTGCTGCTTGTAATTTCTAAGGCTCTGTGTGAGCTACCAAGAAAAAAAACGGCATGCAGCTCACTTAAGTTTCTTACTTCTACTAATGCTCTCTAGACTAGGTTTTCAAAAGACTCAGTCACAGCACAAGCTGTAGATACTCTTAAACACCGTTTTATTTTTCTTTTAAAAATATTTTTAATTTTTAAAACATTTCTAAATTAAAGTAATGGATAATTACAACAGCTAAATGAGCAACTGATACAAACTCCCTTTACTAAAGTATTTGTGAAACAGTAAGATAAATATCTTGTACTTCAACCTCAGACTCTAAAAGCTGCTATTTAATATCAGCAACATTGATTTCTTTGGCCTTTCTTCTTTTTGCAGAAAAAAAGAAAGATTAAGTGAGTGCCTAAGAGTCTGGTGAAACGTTTGTTGTACCTTCATATCCTTATAAAGAAACAAGCTTCCTTCTCGCAAGACAAAATAACGCTCTTGAAACTTGTTTCCGGACAGTAGTTTTGATGGTTCTTCTTTGTACTTCAGATTGCCTGCTCTCACACTACCTTTCTCATTTTTCTCTATTAAGAAAAAAGAAAGTGTTTCATTAGAAGATTTTACAACACTGGAACATGCTAGTTTTTAACTGCCCCTAGTATGACTCGTTAGTCTTGTTTATCGCAAGACTACAATTACATCTTAACTGATTTATTATGTTATATATATAAATAAATAAAAATAATTATATTTAATATTTCAATGTAATTATCTTATATTTAAATATATATTAT
>NW_009725495.1:0-333 GCF_000703405.1 Apaloderma vittatum
GAATTAACCGTATTATTTGTGTGTTCATGCATCCGACTGCTTTTTGCATAAAGCCGACCAGACCTTCTGCAGTGTCGAACCAACAGCGCATTCAGCAGCTTGTATTAAGCCAAGGGGATTCCATCCAGTGTCAGATCCATAGTGCGCCTGACGGGGGTTTTTTTGTTAAGCTGGCCAGACCCACAGCAGAGGGGCTGTTTGGGCATCTGGTGTCAGAACTAACAGTCACGGCAATAACTGACCTGCATCACTAAATGCAACAGGGCCCCAAGGGGTCCCCCGGGGGTTACTTCTTGTCCTCTGCAGCACTGAGCATGGGCCCTCGCCAGGACT
>NW_009725495.1:579-975 GCF_000703405.1 Apaloderma vittatum
CTTTTCATGTGTCCCTGGCCACTTTCTGTGGCTTTGCCAGACTGCAAGGGATTTTTCACTTCCTTTCATTTTTCACAGAAGCTAAGAAATGTTCTGAGTAGTGGGTGGGTTTTTTTATCACTGGTAATACTAAAGAACCTCTATTGCCTGTGAATAAACTGTATTTGTGCATTTGTGCATCCGACTGCTTTTTGTATAAAGCCAACCAGACCTTACCCAATGTTGGACCAATAGTGCATCCCCTGCTTCTATTAAGGCAACGGGATTCCTTCCGGTGTTGGATTCATAGTGCAGAGATCGACTTCAGGGCAGGTAAGTCTGCACTGGGGAAGGGACCTGCAGCAAAAAGAACCAAAAAAAAGCTCTTTGGGTTTTTTTCTTTTGAGCCGGGACAAG
>NW_009725495.1:1100-2998 GCF_000703405.1 Apaloderma vittatum
CGTGCCCGCTGAGCACAGAGTAATCAGCCAGCATTGTGTGTGCCCTGGTGGGTGCTGCAGCTCACAGAGCAGGGTGCTGATCCTCTGCCAGTGCACAAGGTAAGCACAATCCCTCCAAGTGGTCAGAGTCCAAGTGGGTTCACCCCAGCTTACGCTCAAGTCTCAAGGTGTCAGTTGCTTGTGGAGACCCAGCCATGGTTACTACCCAGTGAAAGGCTGTTGCTAGAAAAACTGTGGGCACCCAGACAGAGGCCCCACGCAAACATGCGGGTGTTCAGGCCTCTGGCTGCAGAGGGTGCCAGAGCCTGGCACTTGCCATGGAGGGTAAAGGAGACAACACCTGTGTAAGGTGTGAACAGGTGAATGATCAGCTCAGCCTGGTAGCTGAAATAGAGAGGTAGAGGAGTGTCAGGGAGTGTGAGAGAAAAATAGATTGGTGGAGCCACTTCCTGAATCACAGGCAGCAAGCTCCACAAGAAGCAGAAAATCCCTTCCCCTCTGGCCCTCAGGCAAAAGGAGGGGACCTAAAGAATGGGGGGAAGTGGAAAAACTGAGTGCCTGTGAGCCAGGATGAAAGGAAGGGTAGGAGACTTTGCAGTGGGGGTGTGCTACAGACCTCCCAATCAGGAGGACAAGGTAGGTGAGGCCTTTCATAGGCAGATAGGAGTTGCTGTTCATTCACAAGCCTTCATGGGGGATTCTAACCACTCCGACATCAGTTGGAGAAACAACACGGCAGGGAACAAGCAATCCAGGAGATTCCTGGAATTCATAGATGATCACTTCCTCCTCCAGGTGACAGAGGAACCAACGAGGAGAGGTGCCATGCTAGACCTCATTCTTACTAACAAGGAAGGGCTGGTGGGTAATGTTAAGCTCATGGGTAGCCTCGGCTGCAGTGACCATGAGATGATGGAGTTTGGGGCAGCTAAGAATGGGAAGCTCAGTAAACTTGAAACCCTTGACTTCAGAAGAGCCGACTTTCACCTCTTCAGGAACCTCTTTAGTAGTGTACCATGGGACAAAGCCCTGGAAGGACTGGGAGCCCAGGAAAGCTGGTTGACTTTCAAGGATCATCTCCTCCGAGCTCAAAGGCATTGCATCTCTAAAAGGAAAAAATGTGGCAAAAACACCAGGAGACCTATACGGATAAACATAGAACTCCTGGCTAAAATCAAATACAAAAGGGGAACACACAAAGCATGGAAGTAGGGACTAGTAACCTGGGATGATTACAAGGAAGTTACTCCTGTAATCAGAGACTGGGTTAGAAAAGCTAAGAAGGCTCTGACAGAGTCAAATCTAGTCAGCGATATTAGAAATAACAGCAAAGGATTTTACAGGTATATAAGGGAAAAAAAGAAATATGAGAGATAATGTGGGGCCTCTCCAGAGCATACAGATGACCTGGTTGCTGAGGACATGGAGAAGGCTGAGGTATTCAACAATTTTTTGCCTCAGTCTTCACTGGTAACCACCTGAGCCACACCACCCAAATCACAGAGGGTGTTGGCTGGGTTTGGGAGAGAAGAACCATGTAGGATAGGAGCAGGTCAGGTCCAGGAACACATAGAGAACCTGAAGGTGCACAAGTCCATGGGACCTGATGAGATACATCCACGGGTCCTGAAGGAACTGGCGGCTGAAGTTGCTAGGCCACTAGCCATCATATTTGAGAGGTCCTGGCAGTCTGGTGAGGTTCCCACAGATTGGAAAAGGGGAATCATAACCCCCATCTTTAAAAGAGGAAGCAAAGATAACCCAGGGAACTACAGACCAGTCAGTCTTACTTCTGTGCCAGGTAAAATCATGGAAGGGATTCTCCTGGCAGCTGTACTAAGGCACATGAAAAACAATGAATTCTTGGTGGCAGCCAACATGGCTTCACTAAGGGCAAG
>NW_009725496.1:0-17252 GCF_000703405.1 Apaloderma vittatum
TATATATATATATGCTTGAACTTCCAGTGAAAGCCTAGATAAATATTTACTCATCCTATTACAGTTTAATTGGCCACAAACTTAGAAGCAGGGGCATCAGTATTTCCTTAACAACGGTTACTAATGTGGTTGGGTTTTTTTTATTTTCTAACATACCGCATAGCCTGCCCCTCAAGAACTGAAACAATAATAGAGCCATTTCACCGGCAAGCTCATTGAGACCTATCTAAAACTGAAACTGAGGTTCTGAGGCAGTGTTGCACCTTCCCTAGTAGACTGCTTGGGATGCCGATCATCAGAGGTGTGAGTTTCGATGACAGGAGGCCCTGCAAAACAATGTGTTACATGAAATTAAAACTTTTTTCTGTCCCCTGTTGAGATTCAGCTTGGAAGAAAGTAGATAAAATATATGTAGGTACATAGGGTTGCTTTATAACTCAAAAGAGATTTGTTAAGCCCTGGTAAACCTGAGCAGAGCTAGAGGAGGAGGGCCAAAACCTGTAGGCAAAAACCATTGCATATATTTATCCAGTTACTTGAGCTGTTGCTGGAGACATATAACTATGTATTAGCATTTTTTTAATAGGCATAAGTAATATTTAGAAGGCTTGGGTAAACTCTTTAAAACATGACTCCCAAAACAAACATGCCAGGGGGAAATTTTTCATTTCTCCTTGTTTTTGTTTTGTCAGAACCCTCCAGTTTTGTAGCCACATTGCCCCTTCAGCAGAATGCAGTGGACTTGACTGAGATTTTTAAGAGTGGGGCAGAGCAGGAATCACCAGAAAAAAAAATTCACAAGCTTGGAAGTGGAGATATTTCAATGAATGTTCTCCATAAGGATGTTTAAAAACACAGCTAAAAACCCCTTCTACCTGCTCAGGCAAAGTCAGCCCATTATTTGCAGTTATTTACCTAAATCAAATTCAATTTAATTCTTCTGTAAAGGGCTTTGATTTAACCTTTAGCAAATTCTGCACCCCATCACTAAAAGAGTGGAACAAATAGTCTGTTCAGAAGAGTGTGGAAAGAACAGAGAGTGCAGAATATTGTATCAAAAAAAAGAAATCTGACCAAGCTGATCCAAAATTATGTTCAAGTTAGGTCTACATTTTGCAGGACTGCCTCATTAATTTTATGGTGAAGATCAAATTCTGATCCAGCAGAGACCTGTGAAGCTGGCAAGCTCTTCTTCCCAGGATATTTAAATTTGACTAAGATTTCCATGACTACAGTGAATACCTTTTCCTTTCCCGCATCTTTTCTTTCAGTAGAATGTGAGACATCCAGGTTCTAGCAGGTAAAGTTTGGGTAGCCATGGGGATCTCGTAAAGGTAAATGTTAGGACAGTCATTGAAAGGAGGAAGTCTCAATACATTGTATGTTATTATTTGGCACTGAAGGGAGAACAAAGGTGCATTACATATCAGGAAATAGTAAAAAGAAACAGTGGAAGATGAGGATCTTGTATTTGTTTGTGAGCTACTTACAAGAACCATTTTTAAAGGCTTCTATGGCTATACTCCTATACCAAGTATTTATTTACACTGGGAGATTGACTTCTGTAATTATATGCCTAGAGACCAATGTATGTAATTCCCGTTGTGGCACTTCTAGTCAAGAAACAGAATATTTTGAAAGCTAATGCCACTTCTGCTGACTGCAGCACTGGTTCCTTGCCTGGGGTGTTACCAAGGTAGATGATTCTATTTTAAAGATGATAATCTGGTGGTTTTTTTCTTTTTTAGAAAAGTAAAGTCACTGTTAAACTATTCTTTTGAACTAGAGCTGATGTCACAGTAATTTAGGACATCAGCCAATGGGTGTTTCTTTTAATTAGTTCTAAAGTCTTTGTGTGCGAGAGCTTATCTCCAAATCTTGCAAGTGTAATTTGCCCAAGAAGGCTTTAAGAAATTTGTTGACTATGTATTTGAATGTCAAAATTTAAGACACTTTTTCCCAAATTTGAGCTAAAAAAAAGGAAAAAAACTTAGTTCAAGAGCTAATCTTACTTCAATGCCTTCTTGGTGTTTTTTGTGGATTTATATACCCAAAGGAAAAACTAGGCACAAAAGATATTTCGTACAGTTTGCCTTACTCTGTGATAGTAAAGCAGCAGTGTAGGTATTACCTGTAAAAAGTAGTATTTTGGCAATATTTTATGTTATTGTTCTTTGTTGGTGACAAAATACCATGTTCCTAGGCCTGGTCCACCCGTAGATACATTGTTTATACAGAATTGCAGAGGTGGAATTGATTATACAGAATTTGCAGAGATGGAAGGCAGTGACGACTTTTCACTCTAGTGAAGATGGATACATTCACACACAGGACCAGCAAGAGGTTTGCGTAATATATGATGTGGCTTTAGAGGACCTAAGGAGCTTGAGAACCAGCTGCTGTTTGTTGCCAGCCAGTACATCAAGAAAGATAAAAGTAAGATCCAGAAGTCCAAAACACCGGTGATAATTTGGTTTGCTGTTTTCAAGGAAAGTCGATGATGTGACTTCTTGAATTGTTGCTGTACTTCTGCAGGACCAAGTTCTAACTGGGTATTTGGGACCTTTCTTTATCCTCCTAGTTAACTAAGTGATTAATATATTTCAGAGACCTAACTGAGCATGTGGAATTGCTTGTCACATGTTGTCAATGTCACAGTTTTGCACTTATTCAGGGTCATGGACATCAAAGGCATCGTGGAGGGGAAAATAACACAGAAGGGACGTTTACTGATGTAGTTAAGTAACATAATGAGCAAGCACGTCTTCAAAGCACAGAGAAAGTCAGAAAAGAAAAATGTTAATTGTTTCTGAATGTCTTTTAATTAATGTATTGGATTGCTTTCCTGCAGAACTAAATTTACCTCCCATCACTTTTAAACTTTTATCAGTTGCAAATAAGAAGCTGCAAAATATTCCAGACTTTCTTTTTTTTACTGCTGCTTTTTTTTTATATATATAGTAGGAACTGAATTGCAAAAGACTGTTCTGCAGATTTCTGTAAAGAGCAGTTGCACTTCTAGAGTAGTGAGGAGAAAGAAGCTTGTAATTTTTGAAAGTATGGGGGAAGGGCCATTAGAAAACAGTGAGTAAATGGCACAAACAGATATGATATTCAGAGAATTTCACAAAACATCTCTTAAATCACTGGAACTACCCTCCGTATTGACAGGATAATATTTTTTGTGATTTGGTGTGCTTCCCTAAAACTGAATGTTCTGACAGAGAATGCAGGGCATATTTGAGGATTAAGACGATGAGAAACCTTTACAAACCTGTGAATGCCTAAATGTCTGCCAGGACCTTCTTTGAAGTCACCTGAAAGTCCTCACTGTGGACCTTCTGAAGTATTTTTTATATGAGGATAGACTGAGAGAGCTGGCACTGTTCTGCCTGGAAAAGGCTCCAGAGGTATCTAGTCGGTGTGTGTACATATACGTGGTGGGAGGGAATGAAGAAGAGGGAGCCAGACTCCTCTCGGTGGTCCTTGCTGATAAGACCACCAGCAACGGGCACAAACCGAAACACATGAAATTCCACCTGAACACAAGAATACACGTTTTTACTGTGAGAATGGTCAAATAATGGCATGAGTTGCCCGGGGAGGTTGTGGAGTCTTCATCTATGGAGATATTAAAAACCAGACTGGACGTAGTCTGGGGCAACTCAGTCTATGTGATCCTGTTTGGGAGCAGGGGGTTGAGCTGGATGACTTCCAGTGGTCCCAGAACCCTCTGTGATTCTGTCATAGCAGGACGCAGACTACTAAATGAGGTAGGGTGCTCTGGTAGTTTTGTATAGCAGTTCCTGTGCTCATAGGTCACTTCATTACCACCCTCACACAGTACAATTGAGGACAGATCTTGTATAACCTCTCCTAGACCTTTATGTTCCTTGTTGTTATGGTCTCTTTCTGTGTGCCATGAACTCAAACACTTTTAATGCTGATTTCTCCAGTGATCATGAGCCTCAAATGACTCTCTCATTCAGCTTTTAATAAATAAGACACTTAAAGTCTAGAGCTGAAGAGTAGCTGCTGAAGCCTCTTCTATTTACCCCATGGCTGATTTTTAACCATGCAGCACTAAACATTTCAGATTCCCTCCACTTGGTTTATTATTTATTGTCAAAATTATCTCTAATTTGGATAGTATTATACCCAAGAAACAAAGCCTATGATTTCTTCAAGGATTTCTCATGGACTGCTAGTGTAGAAATATTTGTAGTGATTTTTTTTCCCCTTCTTTCACAGTGATTTTTAAATTATGAAGACTGACTTTTCTAATAGCAAGCCACCTGAAAAGAAAGCCCTTCCCCGGGTCTGCACTCTGCCCTGCTATATCTCTTTGTAAAATTTATCTTTGAGTAGTTTGTGCTGCTTGTCTTTGATCTGAGAGTGAAGATGGGATGGTGAAGACAATCCCAATATGATTTGGTGCTGTGAAAAAGTAAGCTTCTCTTCTCTTTCTTCCCCTAGTTTTCCTGTACTTTTTCTAGCTTTATCTCTTAATGTAAGTCTTCTAAACTCCAGTCTTTATGTCATAGAGTATTTGTTAAAAGATGAAGAAAGAGAGATGTTTAAACCAAATGCCTGTGCTTGTTCTTTCCTTGCAGAATACTCTGAGGCCCCCTAAAGCTTATGGGACTCAAAATGTTTTTCTGGCCTGGGATTCCCTGGCAAGCAAAACCCACAGTCCTGTTCTATAAATAAGAAAGAATTACCACAAGTCCTGGGATTCCAGGCATGTGGAAATCCGTCTCATACTGTCATCTGCTTGTTTTCTACTTATTTTTTTTTGTCTTAGGCAATGTAACTTGTGAGCCATTCAGTGACAGCAACATCCTTGGCTGGTCACATGCCTCTGTAGATTGATTTGCTGTTCTGCTTGACCTCTGGACCTGTGAAAGTGCTTTCCTGGGAAAAAAAAAATGAAGCCAGGTATAAAAGGTTTCTTTTGACTGAAAAAAATGATTTACAGCCAATTCACTTAAGATTGCATAAGGTTCCCTTTCAACAGCGTTTCCTGTTGTATACATACACAGACACCAGAGCCAGAACCTGTGGGTGGTGGAGCAGGTTTCAGATGCTTTTGGAGCCTGATGCTGGGCTGGGCACAGAGGGTTGGAGATGCTGGGTGCTGTGAGTTGGGTCCAAAGGATGTTGTGTAGTGGCTCTTTCAATAAGGGAGCAGAAATGCTGTTGTTGTCAGACAGCAGCCTCTGCATCTGTTGTGCCAGAGACTGGAAACACTTCTGCAAGGCCCTAGGGGTAGTTGCCTACCACCAGATAATTGGGAAGGACAAGACAATATCTCCAGAGAAAATCTACAGAGCTTGTCATGTCCCTCCTTGTGTGTCAGGGAATGGAGCAAATGCAGACTAGGAAGAATCAGATCCAGCCCTGAGGAGGCTGGGTCACCAGGAAGTCCAAGATTCATTTTTTTTTCTGCAGTTCTGGCTGTTCCTGCTTTCTGGGGCTGGTGCAGGAAACTTTTTATAATCACTGCATCTTTGTGAAGCCCATGGAGGAGAGATTCAGTCTGCAGCTGGCTAAGCCCATGATTTGGATCTGTAAGGGAACTGTAAAGATATTTCTTCTGTTACAGCATAAAAAAAATCCATTTAATAATAAAACATATATATGATTTGATATATATTATAAATTTATTTCTTCTTTGTGAGTCAATCTATTTGAGCAAAAAAATGCCATGGTTAAGTGTGATGTTAAAAACTAAAACACTAAAAATACATATTAAGTGATTTGTAGGTTTTCCATTCACAAGGGCTGCTGCATATCCTGCAGGCTCTCCGCTTCTTCTCTGTAGATCTAGTCAGTTTGCCATGGGACATTAAAGCATACGGCGTTTCTGCCCAAAGACTTCAGTCTTGAAAGCTGAAGATTAGACAAGTCCAGAGGAAGGGACCCAAAGGAACTTGGAAGTGTATTTCTGTCTGTGGCGCTCACCAGTCCCAAGGACAGTGCTGTGAGCATCAGGAAGCAGAAAGGAGCTGAAAGTTCACTTCAGGAACAGGGAGAAATGGCATTAATTGAGGTTGACTTCACACACTTGAAATGTTTTGTTCTCAGTCCTGGATTAACATAGGGGCAGCTCTCAAAATAGGAGTGCTAGAGGGTGTTAGGGAATCTCCTGAGTACCACTGAAGAGGCTTTAAATAGAAAACCTTTTAAACTAAAATAGCTGTATGTAGTTTAGGAAGTCTCCCAAGGCCACTCTCCCGTTTTCATAGAGAAGCTTTGTGTAATGGAGCTATATGAAATACTATCTAATTGTCTAGTTCACAAAGTTTCTGCTCTTATCCCAATAGTCTTTGCTTTCCATTGCTGTATGATCATGTTACCTCTGTGAATCTAATTTTTATTTTTATCACAGGCCTTCTGCATATGGAAACTTGCTTTCTTTTTGGAACAAAAACTCCCAGCAGCAAAGAATGAAATTTCTACAGCAACAATGCACTAAATATCTTCCAGAAACATCAAAGAGTATATTCTGGAACTATTCTCACAACTCTCTGGGCAGGATTAAATGTACAGATGTGCTATTGCTGGAGGTCTTTTGCATTTAGCTGAGATTAAATGAAAATGGGTCTCGCTAGCTTTGTTTCCAGCTGGGATAGAGTTCTTTCTGAATGAGGAAACAATAGCCTTTTGTCCAGTAGCTGAGACAGCTTAGCTTAGTCAATATAAAACGTGTTTATGGCCTGTCGCTCAAGCACTGTCTTCACTTTCTCCAGAACAGTTAAGGTCAGACAAGTCTAAGTCAGAGAACTTGACTATTTTCATCGAAATCTGAATTCTCTGCTATCGGGTTACCTCCCAAGCCCTTCTGCATCTTCCTCTTCCATAGTCTTCTGGTCTCAGTATGGAAAGTAATATGGATGCTTTTCCACTTCTGTGTCAATGTGAAATTGCCAGATGTTGATCAATTCACAGTGACATTGACATGACCGATTTTTCCAGAAAAAAGACAATTAATATTTTCAATCCTCTAATTGCTGTCTAACAAAAAAGTACTGCAGTGTCATCTGGAGAGTTCACATACTGTCATGCTTGGCTCATTTCTTTTTCTGTCCCAAGCTGTGGGTACTTGCAATTAATGTTTTTATTTAAATGAAAATTTACAGCTATTCTGGGTAGAGAAGCCTAAAGAGGCCATGTGCCTTTGTATATCTTTAATTACATCTTCAATTAATTTGGAGTTTCTCCAAAAAATACAAAGCAACTGTGATGGTCATTGCCAAATGAGATGACAGGAAGTCTTGGATGAGTCTGCAGGTTTCAGGTTGTGGGAAATGGAGCTTTTCAAAGACATGAAAACAGTGTGTGTGCTGGAAAAGAAACAGAGAAGGGATTAAATGTGGAAAGGAGTAGGTGTTTTTCAAGAAGTAAGTACATCGCTTTGTTACTTTTTTAGAGGAAAAACATGTAGACTAAAACATCTTCATGCTCCAGTAGAAAAAAGATTCCTAATGTTAGCTATGCCAGATTTGGAAGAAATTTCTCCTGCAGGCTGTTTATTCCGTGCCTTGTCCTTGAGCCTTCTGCTGAAGCATCTAGCAATATCCTGTTACAGAAACAAGATGCCATACTGGGGTACTGTTGGTTTGATACAGGTATCAACCTCCCTGTTCAGAAATCTCTCCCCAACAAAGAACAAATATTTGGGTGAAAAAATATTTCTAAATGTGCTTCTGAATATCTCGTCAGCTTCTAGATGTTTACTTTGAAGCTTACCAACATGGTTTGGACCCAGAGGAAAGATTTACTTCGGTGCAAGCAATGATTGAGATCATGTGTAAGTGTCCACGGTTTAATCTCAAGTGGGTACATACATAATTGACTTGAAAATGTATATATATCAAAAGACAATTTTCTGCAGCGTATATTTAAATGAAGAAGAGTTAGTTTTGCCTTGATTTCTCCCTGCGTGTGACTTTTATTGGCTAATGTCGCTCATGTTTATTGCCGAATTTTAGGTAGATGCCCAGAGGGAATATGTCCATAAGATTTGGCGGAAAGGTCAGAGAGGTAGCATCAGTGAATTTGGATTTCCTTTAAATCTAATCACTAAGCACCTTATCTCTCTTAACACTAGCTGATGAGTAATTATGCAGTTTGATTTTTCCATGGAGTACTTCCTCCTGTACTAGTTCCTGTGACTGTAAAAAGTTGGGATCCAGCACCTGAAAGTAAGACTTTCTAAAAAAATTACACGTTGAAAATTTTTTCATGTTATTTAGTTTCATGCTATTTAGGTAGCCAGGAAAATATTCAAAGATGAAACGTGTTTCCTCCCCCATCACCTTTACACTGCATTTCCATGACAATGGGTTTAATAATTGTGCACTGGAACATTGATATTCCCATGGGTACAGACTGTTAAACAGTAATGATAAAAGCAGGCTCTGAGGGTAACCTCTCTTTAAGCTTGCTGCATCCATATCCTAACCTGGTTTCACAAATTTTACTGCCCTTTGGCCACAGCCTATCACTCTTCCGAGCACAACAGTGGTGGGACGTGCACATATTGTGTTTTCACACCCAGAATCCACACAATACGTGCGGTACAGACCTGCCCTGTGTCCCCCATCCTGCAGCACTGGGGGTTATAGGGAGGGTCTGCACAGCAGCTAAAACACACCCACAAGCCTGGAGCCCCTTGTTTCTGGTCCTTTCTGGTTTCCTCCTTCTGTCTCAAGCTCCTTGGCCCTGTTGCTCCCCCAACACAGGTTTTGGGTTTGCCTTGGTTGTCCGAGGGCTTGTTTTCAAGTGCAAACAGTTTTAATGGATAGGCATAACAGACGTGAAAATGTGGTTAATAAAACATGTCAGCTAATGAAAGAGAATTTCGAGCATTTTCTGTCTTCATTAGCAAATGAGACTACTTAGATGTGTTCCAATCTAATTACGTTTATTAAGGCTTCAGTTCTATTTTCAGATTTGATGATTGATCTGTGATGTGCACTAAAGCCATTGCAATTTATTCTCACAAATTAACTAGCAATTGCAAGGTTTCTTTATATATACAATTTATAAAGGGTTTATTTGAGAGCTATTTATTCTTCCTTTGTTTTTGTTGGTTTTAAGCCCTACTTTGAAGAACATTTATTTGCTGCAATTTCACCCTTCTCTTGATCTGGTGTGTTTGACCCTCAAAGCTCTTGAGTATATCTACCAGGAATATATCTACAGCATCTGCAGACCAAAAACAGCCAGTAAAACAAGTGATCTAGAAAAACAAGTGCTTCAACTGGTAACTGATAAGCGGCAAACTATGGAAAAACCAAAAGATTTTGCAGCTCTCGAATTAAAAAAGATGTAAGTTCCATTTTTATGTTTAGTAATAGCTCTTTAAAGCAAAATGCCTTAGAGTGTGATCTTGCCAGTTCATTTACACTTGCTGGTTAAAGTTCTGGCTATGTGATTCTTAATTAAATTATTTGCTTATGAATGATGAAGATCCATTTTGCTCACCTTTAAAATAAGACTTTTTTTTTTCTGTAGAGGAACACAGGAAAGTAGAACTCTTGATCTCATGCCAATATAAAATAGGAACAATAGATGCACTTAAACTGACATGAGATCACAGTAAGTCTCCAGGTTTTGTGTTTGTGTGTGTACAAAAAAAATAAACAAAAACTAGACATTAAAGCAAATATTGTTATTTGCTAGTGGAGCCGGTTATTACTGTAATGATGTCCACCATTTCCTTGTGTAGAATTCTGGTTATAATTTTGATTAATGTTAATTATTGTAAATGAAATTATCCATGCTGGTTGTCTCTATTGGGATGATTATTTTTTTTAATTACTCAGCTTAGTTGCTGCTGAGAGCAAGAAACGGAAAATAAATGATTTTATCTGCTTTCTCTACAAGATTGTAATACAGCCGTGCTTTGGACCATACAGTTCAACTTTCGGAAGACTCATTAGGTAGTGATATACTATGCTTTAACTCCTGCCAAGTTTGGCCAGCATAAATTAAAATAAAATATGCTATTGCAACATTTTTGTAAGGAAGACATTATCTGAAGTTTCTGCGTGCCCTGGTGTATCTATAACCTGGGGTAAATCAGGACTTTCCCCTGCCCCTGCAATAATAGCTCTGCTCTTAATGATCCATATTTGATTTGAGGTCTGATCACTGGAAGTGAATACGAGGAGCTGTTAGCCTGTGCTGTCACCCGTGTTGCCTTCACTGGAGGCAGGGGAGGAATCTGGGTGAGCAAGTGGCAGGGGAGTCACAGCAGTTCTGCCTTAGGAGCAGGAGATGGACAGGAGCACAGAGAAAATACATCTGGCTTGGTAAGTGGGGTGTTGGCCAGTAAATGGGAATGAATCATAGAATCATAGAATGGCCTAGGCTGGAAGGGACCTTAGAGATCATCTAGTCCAACCTCCCTGTTATAGGCAGGGACGCCACCTCTCGACTAGACCAGGCAACACATGGGGACCCAGCGGGAATCGAACCTGCAACCTCAGTGTTGTCGTTGTTGTCAGCACCGCGCTCAACCCACTGAGCTAAGATCAGGTTAGATGAAAAGCTGGGAGACAGAGACTAGGACTAGGACCCGGTGGGTTCCTTCCTTTTACAATGAAAAAATATGAGGAAAACAAGTAGAGCACAGATTAGAGCTGGGGCAGTAAGGTGTCTCAGGTGGGGGTGAAGGGTCAAGAATTTTTTGGTAAAGAGATCAGATCAAGCTGTCCAAAAGCAGTGAGGACAGGACTTGCTAATCAGGGGAGCGGGGATGAAAATGAGAAGTTTGAGGTGTGGAGGCAGAAGCGTTTACATGAATAGACTGTGAAGACATCAATGGGTAAGAAAGTATAGAGGCAAATTAAAGGCAGAAGCCTCCTAGGATACTGTCCTCCCTGCCCTAAAGCAAAACCCAAGACTTATTTATCCAGTATGTCTCTGCTGCCAAGAAAATCCACTGGCAGTGTCCCACTACTCTCTTGTCCACAGCTGATCACAAGCAGTCCTGTGCTTTTCAAATTCTAAATCCTCGAAGTCACTGGCGTGGATCTGTGCATGGATCATAAAGTTCCCACACTGCTGTTGCCAAGGAGGAAAGGGAAGGATTTTGTTGTGTTTACTTCTTGACCATTTCCAAGCTGCAAATGAGAAAAATGCACACAAACAGGCAATGTTTAGAAAGACACTAAGGCCGTAAAAGTCAAGCATTTAAATTTTAGGAAATTTATCTTTGCCAGAGTAGATTTCATTTGTTTTCTTTTTGTATATGCATGATTATGCCTATACAATCACATTGTTTTTCTTTATGACTTGGTATCCTAAAATCAACATTTCTGTCCTTCCTGGACTGCTCTCTTTGTGACCTTGGACTTAATTCTTTTACGTTATTCCAACCATTCACTAAGGATGGTTTTACAAGATCCAGTTTTTATTCCCCATTTGACTTTCTAAATATCTTTCAATGTCATAATAAATGAATTATCCAGAGGTGAGGTACAGGTGGTGCCAGCCTGGTAACAGGTGAATTTCCTATGTAGAAATAACAGAGTGTCGAGTGAAAAGAGGAGTGAATTCTGGAATCAAAAGACTGAATTATCCCTGGGAAATTGCGAGATCTTTCTTGTTCACGCCAAGCCTTTACTTACGCTATTCCCATGACATAAATAGCTGTCCTGTTCTTAAATGTATCATGTGATAGACTTTTTGAGCAGTCTGTTGCAGTGCTTCGCCAGCTCCTCCTTTAGCAAGTTCTCCTGAAGTTCTAGCACCTACATGCTTTGCTACATCTAATACATCTAAACTTATTACCTGCTTATTACTCTTGTCCTTGTTGGAAATAGGGAAGATGCTATTCTCCTTGTAGCACCTCTGTGGAGAAGCACGTAAAGATGGGTTGTCCTCTCCCAATTACAAAAGCACACTCTAAAGTACTGGGTAAGAGGGACAAAATAAACTTGCACAACTTCTGATACTTAACTTCGGGGTGCTGACTTTTCAGACTTTTTGTTTGTTTGTTCCCAGTGTAGCTGTGAAGGTGCAGCGACTGGCAGGTGTTAACATCTAGAGTTTTATTACTACTAAGTGCATGGCTGGGTTCAGATTTCCTCAGCATCTGGGGTTTCTGGTCTTTTGGAGGCTTCTGCCACCCCAGTAGAAAAGGGGTCCAGATCTGCTGACTTAGATGGCCATATGAGTTTGCTGTTCCCCTTTTTGGGAGCATCATACATACAGTGGCGTGTGTGCTGGGATCTGCACACTCTTTAGAGGAGGAATAGCCTCAGCTAGTAATAAGTGAACTGAGTTATAGAGCCCTCACCTTTAGAGAGGTATATACATCTGAAAGCCTTCTGATTTTTTATTGTAATAAAAAAGACAAATATCTTGTGTAAATAAAATATATTTCATTAAGTCCTTTGAGTAAAGCCAGATTATAGATGCAGTGTCTTTACCTCCAAAGTAAGTGGCAAAACACGAGTGTATTTTTAGGGGTCTAGGTGACTACAACTCTCACCTTGCATGGATTGCAAGTCAGAAGCAACTCCAGTCATGATTTACTACAGAAAAAGAAAACTAAGAATGGTCCCCTAAAGTATTTAAAGACCTTTTCAATATGTATGTAAATGATTTCTCCGTTTCCTTTTTTCACCCCCGTTCTTTGCAGTTCTTTGCAGTTCTTTGCAGTTCTTTGCTCAGGTACTGCTAGAAGACCCTGTGCTGATTCAAGAGATCTCTTTGTCACTATTAGAGGTGGGTGCAGAAGAAATAAAAACCAGACCGACAGAGAAAAAACAGCTCTTTATCCTGGATTCCTTCTCCAGCCTTCTGGAGCTTGTCACGCTTTGGCATCGGCTGATGGAGGAGGCGACAGAGAGCACGAGGTTAGCCAGGTCAGTGAGTCAGCAGAGCTGATTTAGCTTTGGTGACCTCAGAGAGGTGTGGTTTGTAGAGAAAAAAAGTAACTTCTTTTAAATAGACCACCTACTGTAGTTAAAAAAAAAAAGAAAAAGAAAAAAAAAGAGTACCTGCATTTGTATTGTGAAAGATATGTTTGCTTGTTACGTGGAGATGACATCTTCCCAAGGTTTGGAGATGTTAATTAGTTTCAGAAGTTGAGAAGGAGACCAGAGGCCATGCAGCTCCTCAAAGTGTAATGATAAAGGCCCTTTCTTAGTGAGAATATCATAATTTTGTCAAAAGGAGGACGAACATGAGGAATTGCCGGTTAGCTCAGTGGGTTGAGCACAGTGCTGACAACAATGACAACAACGAGGTCCTGGGTTTGATTCCTGCTCGGTCCCCATGGGTCGCCTGGTCTAGTCGAGAGGTGGCGTCCCTGCCCATGACAGGGAGGTTGGATTAAATGATTTCTAAGGTCCCTTTCAGCCTAGGCCATTCTATGATTCATTCTATGATTCTACGAATTCACTGATTGAATGAACAAAAAGATGCCTTCTTCTACAGAGTTTTACCCAGGCACATATTATTTGAACTGCCCTCTTTTGAAGGGTAATGCAACATAAGAAAAGGCACAGAAGAACTGCAAGTTTTATTCACCACCAGAGGTAGGAAAGCATGAAAATTTTTCTGGCTATACTGATCCTTGCAAAGATAATGAAATAATCTACACAAGGGAAGTCAGTGTCATGCATTTAGGGAGTTATCAGCTGGAGAAGACGGCAATTTGTACAGGAAGATAAAGAAGATAAAGTCTGAGCTAGTGAGACTACAAAGGATAGTGTTGAACTGCTGGCTTGGAGGCAGGTTATTGGTGATACCCCTATTGTTCAGCTCCATATAACTTGACGTTTTTATTAATGATTTCAGCAGAGAACATTCAGGACATTGTAATGCTGGCAGATAAAACCGATATGGAAAATAAATGGAATTTCTTACAAAAAGAACTCACCGTTCTAAGGACTGGAGTAGTAGAAAAGAGATAAGCATCAATAACACAAAGCTTAAGGTTATGCATAATAATAGGAAATTCTGCTGTGAACTTTGAGTTTATTTGTTGGAAGGACAGAGGAGGAGAAAAAATTGGGTGTGTATCTGGCCATGGGATGACTGTAAACTGCCAACACACTGCAACCATAGCAGGAGGGAAATCTTACTGTGAATCTGGCAATGAGTTTTGCAGCCAGTACAGAGAGGGTGTATGTTATTCTGGCGAGGCCTCCCCTGGATTGTTAAATATGATTTGGAGATTTGTGGTCAGGGAAGATAAATTCAGATTGGAATGGGAGCAAAGATGATCTAATAGCACGCTGAAGGGAAATAGAGCATGTATTTTATAAAAGCAAATGAAATATCTTGGCTTGTTTATCCTTGCAAAATGAAGGCTGAGAGAAGATAAGATTGTTCTCTATAAATACACCAGGAAGATAAGCACTGGGAATGGAGAGGGGCTATTTAAGCTAAAGGCCAATTTTGGCAGCAGAACAAATGGATTTAATCATTGTGAATAAATTTAAACTGGAAATTAAAAGGAAATTTCTAAGAATGAGACAACAAAGTTCTGGAGGAGAAAGCAAAGGGTAGAAAACTAATAGTTTTGAAATGGGGCTTGATTCATTTATGAATAGGATTTATGTGATGTGATTGCTTGCAATAGCAAAATTGATTGTGTAGGATAGATGACATTCTGGTCATGTTTTTTCTTTGTTTTAGGCCTTTCTCTAGCTTTGTTCTTGAAAATTTAGAGTCTGTATCAAAAAGTGAGCAGCATTTATTTTCAGCAACGGAGAACCTAGACATCTTTAAAATACGTGAGCCATGACCGTTCGACTTAGTTTGGTGGAAAATGTAATTTTCCATCACAACTCTTTTCTGTCAAAACAAGGACTTCTTGAACATCTATAATTTGATATCTGGAACTTTCTTGGGCATGCTAACAAACAGGTTACTAGATGCTATAAACTTCTCTATAGTTCATCTTTCTCTGAGTGTTAACATGATTTACTCTATTGTTTTATAGTTAACTTCAAAAAATTGCACAGAAAATTTGATTGTTAATGTGGCCTAATCCAGGAATCCTTACAGTGACAAAACTCTCTAAGTCTCTAAGTTTTGTTTAAGAAGCTTTGTTAAATAAGGCAGGATGCTTGTGTATGTATGGCTGCGTGCACATATAGCAACAATGTTTGGTGTAGAGAGTTCTATAATGCAAGAAAACAACCTTAATCTTCAATGCAATTTCTCATACTTAGTCCTCTCCTCTTTGTACAAGAATACAAAACCAGTATCACAAACTGCCAGGCCATGAAGATTTCTTCTTTAAAGCTCTCTGCAACGTCATCTTGCCATCAACCCAGTCATGACCTGTACTCTGCAGCAGAGTGGCATGTAATTAAAAAATTGCCAAGGAAAGATAACTGTTTTATTTATTATCTATTCCTTTCCTAGCCTGTTTGCATTTGACTGCACTGTCTGGCACTGTCCCACTCTGCAGAGTGGAGCTGAGAATACAACTTACTAAATAAAAAGGAATTAAATGTTTCCTTGATCTCTACAGTCAGTCACGTTTCAACTATAGCAACATGAACAAATATGATAGAATGCTCTCCCTTAACCTTCCTTTCATTGAATTAAACTGCTGAAGTACTACAAGCCAGAGAGCTATGTCTGTAAAGTAACCTGTCTTTTAAGTGGTAGAGGAAATGCCTAACACATTGTTTTCCCGCTCATTAGCTCTTGTGTCCATCTGGAATAAGGAACATGCAACTTATCCTGGCCTGCCAGGTCATTCAGAAGGATGTTCTTTTGGCGGCTGTTCAGCAAATCTCCTTTTGTTCCTTGGTCCAGCCTCCCCATACCTTGGACTTAGAGGTTAGCAGCATCTTCTTCCTCACATTGCACTAGTAATAATGTGTTTTGTCAGACTTAGCCGAAAGAGGGTGCCTGCTAATTCTGCTTATGATCAATCGGATGGCAGTCCTGCACAACACTTGGAACAGCGTCATTGGTGACTGCAGGAACTGCAGTGATTGTGTATTAGCATATGACATAAAAAATAAATGGTGTCACATCAGTGGTTTATTTAAAGTCTGTTAGTTGGGTGATAAAGCATCGCTAAAAATATGCCTCAAGAGAGGACTGAAAGAGGTTGGAGATGAATTGGATTCAAAAGGTACTGGATTCAAAAGCCTGTGGTGTGCAGTAATGCTGACAATCGCAACCTGACCTTGAAATATGCATTCTTCTGGGGTGGCAAAACCATCAGTTCCTGTTGCTTTCATTTGTCCTGTCTTCTGAAAACAGAAGTATAGTCAACATTATTTCTAACAGGAAGCATTCATGTCACCCTGACGCTGTAACGTTAGTTCAAAAGCTACCTGTCAGAGTCACTGAGCCATTACTGTTCCTCATTTAATATTGGCTTTTTTTTTTTTCATCCTGTGTTTAATATTTGGTGCTCAGGAGCTACTCTTGCTTCCCATACACTAAGTTGTTGTAGAGCTCTGCGTTGCATTTTCTTATGCAGATGTTGTGGCTCTTCCAGAGACAGCTGCATTACAGTGATGAGCTAAGTCACCTTGTATGCAACTTCAAATAAGCAAATAGAGATTCTTTAGGGCTTGTCTTGACTTCTCTGTACTTAGATGTCTTTCCATGTTCCTGAGGACATCCCCTCAGCCCCGTCTTGCATCCCCAATACTCCCCATGCTCAGTCCCTTGCCACCAGGCAGTATCCTCAACTCATTCCTGTGTATGGGAAGCACCCGTGTTTTGCTGCCCACCTGGGTGAGAAATGCTGTGTTCTGCGGCAGGTTTGTAGCCCTGCATGTGCTGACAGCCTGGCTGTCATGCTGGGAGCCCAGCTGGCTCCTGCCTCTTGGAAGCTGAGCAAGCCAAGCAAAATGGCCAGGAATCAAACTGTCCTTGGCTTTCCCCTCGGCAGGGGATTCTCCTCACTAGCTGAATGATGATTTTGCAGACCTGGAAGGAGCTTTACACCCCTGAGACCTCTGTTCTTAATGTCAAAAATATTTAAATTTAGTCAGGGGGTTCAAAATTTGTTAGACGTGGGTTGAACTAGCTAAAGGAATGAGGTTAAAATATTTATTGTATGATATCAATTTCTTTCTGAGTTTAAAAACAAAAAAATATGTTATCATGACTCCCTATTGTCTCATTTGGTGTCACTCAGAGCCGCAGCATGAGAAGGGGAGGGAAAGTTGTCTAATGCAGCTCTGACTTACAAGCTTCTGAGAAGGAGCTGCTGTTCCTAGAGCAGTGTCCTGTACACTTCTTTCCCT
>NW_009725496.1:17266-37276 GCF_000703405.1 Apaloderma vittatum
TAAAGGAGACCCTAAGGCCAACACTCCTCCCAGAGACTGTCAGCTGCACCAAGACAAACTTGTTTCACCACTGCATGGTTTGCATCCTGACCCAACATGCACAGGACAGAGATTCCACAGCATATGGTGGAGATCTATTGCCCCAAACAAACTGATATCCACCAGAAAAAAAGCTTAGTATCAAGCGGTCAGGGCTGCCTGCTTGCTGCTGAGCAGGAACCCTTCTCACCACTGATCTCACACAACTTCTGGCAGCACACAGACCATGTCCTAGGGAGCTGCCGCACTCTGTAGCCACATGGTAGGCACCCAGATGTTGGCAGCTGGACGGCCAGCTGTGCAGCTTCCCAGGGCTGGCCATGGTCTAGTTCATCCCCGAGGCTGGTTTCCATTCCCTCTCACAGAGAAGTCTGAGATTCCCTGTCTTCATTTCTAATCAGATCCTGCAGCACTGAAATCCTTAGTGAATCTAAGAAACCACAGTTTCCTTCCCAAATTGATCCTCTGTGCTACCATACAAAGCTGCTGCCAACCATCAGCTGTTTTCCTCTGGAAACAGCTATTCATCCCCCAGTTGAAGAAGATTTATCTTGCAAACATTTGGAGTTCTTTTACCGTCTAAATGCCAAATGGTTTCTTTTCCACAGAATGCTGGCGCCTGTATTGCTCATTTTCAAATGTCTCCTCTCCTCTGTAAATCATTTAGTGGCTCCCACGTCCATTCTGGATCAGCATTTTACAGTCACTGGATATTAGCTAACTCATCAAACTCACGCACAGATGGCAACTAATACAACCAACGGAGGCAGTGATAAGGAGTTCATGCATCTGTTACTCAACATTAACACATAAAACTTGAAAAAAATCTTGTACGACCTCCTTATGTAGGAAAGGAAGATGGCAGCAGGATGTCACAGGCTGCATCTGCACTGAGAGACCCACCAGTGCCATGGGTGTTACGGTGCCCACCCGACTGAGGCCAAGGCCTGTGGTGGTTTCCTTCAGCCCATATGAAGGAGAGCTGCTTGGTGATACCAGGGTTGCTGTGTGCTCTGCAACACCCGCCACAGTCTGGGCGTTGAGAGCCAAGACCTGTGGGCTGTACTATGAAGGGCAGAGACTTAACCAACCCAGTCTCACCATGCTATAAGCCCTCATACAGACCAACCTGTTTCATACTGGTCTAGGACCTTCAAAATGGCAAACTTCCATGTATTCCATGATAGGCTGAGGAAGCTGGGATTGTTCAGCCTGGAGAAGAGAAGACTCTGGGGGGACCTAAGAGCTGCCTTCCACTACCTGAAGGGAACCTATAGGAAGGCTGGAGAGGGACTTTTTACAAGAGTGTCCAGCAATAGGACAAGGGGAAATGGGTTTAAGTTGAAGGAGAATAGATTTAGATTGGAACTTAAGAAGAAATTCTTCAGTACGAGGGTGACAAGACTCTGGAACAGATTGCCCAGAGAGGCTATGGATGCCTCCTCCCTGGAGATGTTCAAGGCCAGGTTGGATGAGGCCTTGAGCAACCTGGACTAGTTAAGGGCACCCCTGCCCATGGCAGGGAGGTTGGACTAGATGATCTCTAAAGTCCCTTCCAACCTAAGACATTCTATGATTCTGTGATTCTATTTGTATTTGTAACCTCACTGACCAGTTTTTCTATTCTGACTTGGTTTATAAGCTGAAATATTTCTCAGGAATGAAGATGCTGCTCTTGTCTGCCCTTTTATTTCTAAGGCAGATGCTGACCATTGATTTTTTTTAATAAATGTTGTATGTTCCCTGTGCTCAGCCAAGCAAGAAGAATTGTTCTCTGGGCAATAAATCCATTTTCTACAACAGAGCAGAGGTGTTCTTTGGTAGATCCATCTGCAAACTGGAACTAGACCAAGCCACATTAGTACTTAGTTACAAAAACGAACTCAACTCGTAAAAAGTGGGGTGCTTTTTTTCCCCATTTTTGTCTTTCCCTTTCCTGCTGTATGCAAAAGACTATAGCTCTCAATGATTTGCAGGGTAATTAGTGTGCTTTTTTAGCTTCCCTGGACTTGAAAGTGTCTGTGCCACTTTTGAAATACTATTTCAAGAACTTGGAAAAGTACCACTTGTTCCTACTTGAAAATTACGATTATTTTTATATAAATATGCAGAAATTTCTGAGGTTCCTTCATACCAGGAACCACTGAGACTTAAATAGATGGTGTTGGAGGTATGAGTGTATTTTTTTGTGTTTATGGGGAGGCAAACCAATTTTCCAGACAAGTGATCTAGATATATAATTATTTGTACATATTTGAAAATGCAAGTATCTGGGAATATTCATATTTTATTTGCAGCTGATTGAATGCCAAGAATGTTGTCTGATTTATAAATTGGGTGCTGCCTCTGAGTCTGCTGCTATGCTTCATTATGCCTGTGCTCAATGAGAAATGGGGTTTTTTCTGTGACTTTCAATGATGTCAGTGAATTATTATATCATAAAGCTAGGGTAAATGGAAGCATATAGAATTGCAAATTTGCACTGATTTAGTAGGAAGAGCTGCCAATCTTTATGAGAACAAGCACAGAATTGATATTCATAGTATTTTAGGAAGGAAATATAAGTCTAACAAGTTGGAGCAGTTCAGCAAGTGGAAGAAACTCAACGTCTGGGAGAGAAACAGCAGATCGGCTGCTGCAAGTCACCACATCAGCCACTTCATTTTCTCCTGGGTGTTCCCCAGATTTACTCTCTACCATCAAAAGGTATTTTTTACAGACTGGCCAAGCCCCCTCCACTGGGTAGGTATCAGTCTGGCATGTGTGAATCTTGAGTGCTACCTGCCTTACATTGTCCCGGGCCTCCAGCACAACAAAACAGAGAGATGGGCTCTCACTTATAAAGCCAAATTCCCAGAATCACTGTTTCTTGGTGTGAACTGGTGGTCCAATCACTATGGTTGTCTCACCATACCCTGGGGATGAGGCTCTGGCTTCACATTCAACTCTGTGGAGATTACCTGTTAATTTACAGAGGAAAGCCAAATACCTCTTAGGAGTTTCTAAGCATCAATGAGTTGATGCAGTTGAAAATATTGCAAAATTATGACAAATAATAAGTAGACCAGGACAAGGCCATTAAATATGACTTTGCTCCCGCTGTAGAACAGAGCTTGGACTCACCACTTGTATGTTCACTTATCAGCTCCTTGGCCCGATTTCCTGGCTTTTACATGGGGTACTGTGTACTGACAGGGTACTGTCAAGACACAGAGCAATTTTTTAAAATATTCAGTTTTCTTCAGCTGGAAGTTGAGCACTGAAAACTCAGCACTAGTTGAACAACCTGTAGTTTGAAGGTACAAGTAAAAAGACATTCAATACGTTCAGCTTAGCCCAGCCAGCTTCATGGTTCCTTTTACTTCTTTAATGCCAGTATGAGGAGCTAATTTTCTCTTTTAATTTTATTTTGTCTTGGCACTATTTCTTTCACCATTTAATTTGTTTGCACTGAAATTAAACATATGTAGACTGGGAGACTTTCCCCAGAGCTCATTTCTGAGAGATGATCCACAAGATCCAATATATTTGTAACACTTATATATAAGGAATGAGTGAAATGCACGTTGTTGGAGAAGCTGTGTCTAATCTAAATAAGCTATCTGAGTGGTTCAGAAGGAGGTTATCAGTTTACCTTTTGGGAGGTTACTTTTCTCAGCTCCCATGCTTTTTTTCCCCTCATCAGGCTTCCAGAAGCTTTCATTTCCATTCAGCTGGAGAAATGGGGACCCCAAGATAGGATGCTGAACACTTTCACTCAGAAGAGAGAAGCCCTGGGCAGCAGGCTGCAAAACCCTGTAAGTACATCAGGAGGCTCTTCAGCATTTTCAACACTGCTGGTTTTCTGGCATGTAGGCAAAGTGGTGGCTTTGTATTTATTCCGTGGTTACTTTGGGGAGAAAGGTAACCTGGTGGCAGGTGTGGAAACCCCTCAACATGGCCAAGGCATGCTAGTCAGGTACGAGACTGCAGATGGTGGCCCAGCTCCACTGGCTGTGGTGGGAAACTTGGGTGAAGCTTCTTCCACTTTGCTGTCTCCCCGTGGTCTCTCATGGGCACAGCTGCAAGGACTTGTGCTGGAGAGGTGCATGGAAAACAGCAGATGTGGCTAAATAAAGGCTGTGGATGTTAACAGGCATTGCTCCTAAACCATTTCCAGCCTGGGTAAGGAGCTAAATTCTGGCTATACTTATTCTTTTAGGTTCAGAACAGTTCTGGGATTTTACCTATGAAGTGTCCAACAGATCCTTGAGACAGATGCTCTGTAAGGAAAGCTCATTTAATAAATATTTCTAGGAGTTGTTTTTGGTTTAATTTTAGAAACAGATGTGTTATAAAAATAATTGTAAAGATACCATGGATTTAAGCTAGAGATGGATCAATTCAGACTGGACGTTAGGAAGACGTTCTTCCCCATGAGGGTGGTGAGACACTGGAACAGGTTGCCCAGAGAGGTGGTGGAAGCCCCATCCCTGGAAGTTTTTAAGGCCAGGCTGGATGGGGCTCTGGGATATCCCTGCCCATGGCGAGGGGGTTGGAACTAGATGATCTTTAAGGCCCCTTCCAACCCTGACAATTCTATGATTCTATGATATAGATGCTGTCTTATGCAAATTCCTCTTTACCCGGCATCTAAAGGTGAGAACATGGATGCTACATTAAACTGCTTGTGATTCTGTATCTTGTGCTGAATACACTGCGGGTTAGGCATAGCCTTTAAGAATTTACTAGGTAGTAAAATCAAACTCTTTCTACATAAGCCCTTAATGGATATTCTATTTTTGAAATAGCCAGCATAAATTATTTAGTTTAATGTACTCATAAGCTTCTTGCTGCTCAGTAGGCTATAAGAGCGTATGAGGAAATAACTGTTAGCTGCATACTCTTTTGGGAAATACTAGAGAATTTGTGAACAAAATTATATGAACCAGACCTGAATAAAATAATTCTGAATTTATTTACAAGACTACCTTAATGGTCCATTGGGTTTGGCATACTGTTTGGAATTTTTCTTAATGTTTAACCTCCTTAAACTTTTGGAATTTTATACTTCAAATATTTGTAATACAGTACATAATCTGGAGAGTTTTAAAAAATTATATTAATAGAAAATATTACAGGCATTTTAGTTTTGTTAGATTCATGATACATGCAAGTCCTACATCATATTGAGAGAATATTGTGTCTTTATGGACTGAAGTTCTGAAATTCAAGAGATGTTATCTCTGAATATTGCCATAAGTATATCTGCTATAGATGTTAACTAGTATAGACATTTCCATACAAACTCTTGCTCTGAGAGCATGTGGATTATATGAACTTATGGACTTTCTATTCAGAATATTATGAATATACCAGTAAGCCATTTTGCAAGCTGAGGAAGAGAACATTTTCAGTTGTTTAGTGGAAGAACATAGTAGGCAGTACAAGCCATGATTCTAGATGAATAGGAAATATGCCACTTGGATTTTTTATGACAAGAAAGTATTGATGATGAGATGCTAAGCAGAGGCACACAACACCAATACTTTTTTGGTATTTCAGCAGAAATACCAGATAAACATCATTGACAAGAGCTTTAAGTGACAGTAGAAGTAATGTGAAGTAGATCAACGAATGAACTAATGGGATGTGAATTATCCTTTGAATTCCATCTAGCTTGTGAGACAACTTGTGAGGAACCAAAGGTTCAGAGTTGTGCTTGATTTTATTTTTTTTGATCCTGTGTTCATAGGTCAATGTTCTGTGTTTTAGGGTTTTTATTCCCACGTAAGTTTATGTTTCTAAGACCTTTGACTTGCACACAATATCATGAGGCTGAGCATGCATGCCAATAAAGAGGGAAAAAAGAAAAAGGAAACAGACTATTTCTAGTGTACTTTCACCGAGAAGCAGACCACACTTGATAAGTCACCGTGGACTAGTTTATGAGTTACCTTTGTACTGGAGTGTGTGGTCTGTTACGAAGTCACCTGAGACTTGTATGTTCCAGATCCACTCCGTCAAAAGACTGGGCAAAGTCTGGGTGTGTGGCCAGCATCCAGGTTTGTCTTCTCCTCACATGCTCAGGTGTGCAGAGGCGTATCGAGCAGCCTTGGGAAAGAGCACAACAAGGAGCAAGGTGCAAGTTGGGCAGCTGTTTCATTAAGCCATGTTTTGTAAATCATGTAGCTTTGTGTCATGCCGGAGATGCAGACTAACTTTAATCCAGGTACAGCTTATCAAGTCTTTGGGTAAGGACAGAGAGATGGGTCTGGAGGCAGTTTGCAGGCAGGGCTTGGCATTTCAGAGCAGCTCAGTGATGATGAAATCTGACTCAGGGTCACTCTCTTTAACTCCCAGTTCTGCAATTAACCCCTCATCTCACTTAGCTCCTTCCTGCTTCTGCTTCCTTATTGCAATGCAAGTATAAACACGTACCACAAAGTGGCTGCTGTATTAATTAGTGGATATTTCTAAAACATTGTAAAGATATCTGTGTGGTGAAAAGCATTAAATCTGAAAATTTGCCTTGGTTCTTAAATGCCAATTTCATGTTTTTTATCATGATGGTTGTCAGAGTGCAGAGGAATGGCAAAGATGTCCATACAGAAGTAGATTACGTTCAACAGAGGTATAACTCATCTGGACTAATCATGTCCTGCACAGCACTATACATTTTCAGTTAATACCTTTTTAGGCTGAATCAGTATGTGTCCCAGCATGACCTGAAAGGTCAGCTCATTGGCTACTACAACAGCCTAAGAAGCCTCTTAGAAGATTTCCCTGTCATCAGAGACAGGTACTTCATAACTGGACTGTCTCAAGTTAAAAAAGAGGAGGAAGAGTTCAAGGAAAACCTTGCAGCTGATCCCAGGTTTGTATCATGTCTGCAAGTGTGTTCCTCAGGGCCAGAGTCCTCAGTCAGTGCATGTTGCTAAGTAAAAGTGAATATATATTTGTAGAGGAATGATAGTCTGAAAGTGCCCTGATGAACAGAGTGTTCTGTTAGTCTTCAGGCATTTTTTTGGTGAATGAAGGGTGTGCACAGTCAGAGTCTCCTGCAAAAGCCAGCATACGGAGAAGGAAAACTTTGGGAATGCCCTTGCTTCTAATCTCAGCACTATATGTAAGGGAAAAACAAATGGATAATTTTCATCACGTAAATCCTCTGCTTTAGTCATTAAGTGAGGGTCGTTTTACCCTTTAGATTTTATTTATTTAAGATTTAAATGAAAACTGTTAATAAATTGCGGGCATGTGACTTGTCGAAAGTTAGGAAAGGAGAGGAAGAGCACATGGCAGACGAGGGAGGGATGACCCTGTATCATCTGCTCCTTTCAAAACCAACCTTTTTTTGGCCATGTCACAAGGATCTCCTTCCTCAAAAGTTGTGGCTAGCAAGACAAGCCCTTCTGCTGACTTTCTGTAAGTGTCTGGGTTCCCCATGTTAGCACCAGCAGGCAGATGGCTTTAGATGCGAAAGTAGTCCCCCAGCACCTAGTTTTTCTCTCAATCATCTTGTTCCCCAGCAACAGAGAAGCTCAGCAGAAAACACATGAAAAACATTTGTTACGATTCAGGAAAAACTTCAGTTCTGATCACAAAGATTAGGAGCATATTTACAAGCCCCAAAAAATCATAAACCATGGTTCAACGAGACACTTGAGAAGGCGATCATCACCTCTTCCCTATTGTTTAACTGCATGCTGGCTGCAGGCTGTTAAGTAACCCCAGCACAGGACCATAGTATGAGCTTTTTTTTCTTCATTTATCTGCCTACTTTTATTGGGTGTTGTTTAAGCCACTGTATTTTGTACTCCTGTCTCAGGTGTTTTTAAGCTTTGTGGTAGTTTGCCTCGTAGCATTAAAAGTTGTACACTGGCCACTTGTGACACATTTGCCCTTAGCTTTAGAAGGATTCAAGAATGGAAAGAATTTTGTTCTAATCCTAGAGTGAAATATTTTAGTAGTTACATTTGAAGCTCAAGGTACCCCAGGTTGTTTCAGTCTGAGGGTTCATGAGTCACACAGTGTCTATCTTCAGCCCTTCTGCCCTGAACTCCTTCGGGAATTAGGACAAGTGGTGACTTGTCATAGCAACTATTTTGGTTGTCATCCTAGTTTACTAGCCATGACTGAACCAAACATGATTTATTTGCACAGAGGACCTGAGTTCAGCTGCAGAACCTATGCTTCTGCAGTTCTTGCTCTGCACTACCTGCTACTCTTCACGTCATGGGGACATCAAGAAAAGAATAAAGCCGCGGTGCATTTCAGGAGTATCCATCTCATGACATAGAAGGTCCTGCAGGGCACTGGCTGTGTTGGGATGCTCAACACAGAGATCTGCAAGTTCTAGCACTATGCCCCCTAATCAGATATTGGCTTATGCCTCTTGGACCTGTAGCTTTCCAACAGCAAGTGAATATTTCAGTACTCTCTAGTATTTTATAGGGTTATGCTATTATACTTCTTCAAAAGTATTAATATGTGTATTAACTTATAAGCAGTTACACATTACCTTTTTACACTTTAAAATGAAACATCTGAAACAATGAAACATCCTGGAAAATATGCATGTATGGTTATGTAAGCCTCTTGGTCTTTTAAATAGACTTGAATTTTCTGAGGTCACCTGTGCTTTGATGCGTGTCTCTGTCTCTCCAGAAGCTTGCGGCCCAGCCATGCTCATTTTCATACTGCTTGCTCTACCGTGCTGCTTTTCTGTGCTTGATAAACAAAGGAAGTCGAGAGGAAATCAGGAAATCCTTATTTGCCAGAGAGAGAGGCAGGCATGGAGGTGCCTGAGGAGCAGGCAGCCTGGGGACCGCTGCTTCACATCCTTCGCACCTGCACCAACAGGTCCCCGTGCAGGGCGGCACAGAGACAGGGGGACATTCCAGAAAGGGAGCTACAAGGAGCTGGAGAAAAAGCTTTAAATGAAAAATAGCTCCTTCCCTTTCAGTCCCTCTGCCCTTTTCTTGTCCCCGCCTTATCAGTCGTTATCAGTTAATGTTTCAATTTCTGATGTTGTTTTAACTGAAGCTAAGAAGCACCTTGTAGACAGCAACTGTCAATTAGTTATGATGAAAGCAGAAATTTAGCTTCCATCTTGCCTGCATTTAGAGGGTTATAGCAGGACATTAATTCGATTGCTTTCTTATCTTCTGAACTAATCTCGTTGCCTTCATTTGCGGCTGCCAGGCGCTTGGGGGTGAGCAGGTCCTGCCTTCTCTATCCTGCCCTCTGAGAAGAACCTGCAGTAAGAAACAGTGCATGTGGTGTACAGGGGGAAGGTGACTAGTTATAGAGGAGGAAATACAGGGAGAAAAAAAGATAGGTAGGGAATGAAAAGGGTGAAAGAGTAAAAATAACATGGAATGAAGAAGAAAGGAAGAAGGAAGAGACTCCAGGGGAGGAGCAGAAGAAAAGAGAATGAGAATAGTTATAATGAAAAGCTTTCTGCAAATACATATGTATGTATTTCTGTAAGCCTAAAATTCATTAACATCAATGGGAAATTTCTGAGAATAGACCACCTAACTTTAGAAGCCTCCATCTGAGTAGGCTTCCACAATAGTCAATAGGTGCATCAAAGGGAAGACCCATTTCAGACTCCTGCTTTAGGATGAGTTGAGCTGTGTCCTTGAAGTGCTTCTTTCTCTCTCCATGGGCTCGGGGGACATGCTCATATTGTCAACTTCATTTGGTTGGGTCAGCCCCCTATCCTTCCTGATTTTGCTGTCTTCGTGTTATGTAAGTCCAGCTGCAGTGGAAAGAGGGGACGGCTGTGGATACATACTCTGCATTCACCTGTACTGGCTTTCCTCAGCCTTAGCAGTATCCCTTAGGAAAAGGCAGAAGCACTGAGTGCAGTAGAAATGTGATCTAACAGAAGATAATAAAAGGCTCCTGCAGCAACTGCTGTCTTAAAAGTAAATGTTAGAAGCAGGAAGAAAGGAAAATGTAGGACTGTGGCTTTTGGGCAGTGGTGACATCCTGTCCTTCCCTTCTCCCCCGCCTTTTTCCTTTGTTCCCAGATTTGGCATATGAAACTAGGTCATAGCTCTTAGCCATACATGTTTTAAAAGTACTAGTCATGCTATGAGCATGATATAGTATCTCTGGGATGGTTTTGGGGGGATTAGTTTTGGTTTTTTTTACGTAAAGTAGAAAATCTGTTTTTACTTTTAATCTGTCCCTGCTCACTGCATGGGGGGTTGGACTAGATGACCTTTAGAGGTCCCTTCTAACACAATGCATTCTACAATTCTACAAAATGACACCACAAATCATTCCTGTGTTGCTGGGGTAGGTGGCAAATAGGCTTATCTGGGGGCAGTGGACTGCCCTTATTTTATCCCTGAAGAAGTTAGGTGCCACATCATAGCAAGGTGACATAGTGTTGGGACCCTTGCAGACATGGCTACAGAGAAGCCTCCTTCAACGTCCTGTGGTGTGGTGGGGAAGTACAGCATCTGTGACAGGCTGCCCACAGTTCTCGTCCACCTAAGCCTATAAAGACAAGGCACATCTGGACAGCGTACGTGCTTCTGCATTTGGAGGAAACCCTGGTCACCCTGTTTCCCCTCTCCCCACTGGTATCGTTTCTGGTCTGTGACGTGAAGCAGAGGAAGTGGAGAGTGGGGATACTAATCTCACCCTGAAAAGCGTCACTTGTCTGGTTTCCCTAGGTACAATTTGTGCTTATCATTCTTGTGCAAAAGTTAGTAGGGCACAGCTGGTTAAACAAACCCTGCCCGAATATAATTTCCGTGCTTACAATACAGAGTATTTAAACGTTCATTACTCCATCCCACCCAAACCAAAGGACTGTTTTTTTGCATTCAGCCTTGCTTTATTTTTTCAGACAAAAAGAAAACAAAGATTAAAAGCCCTGCAAAACTTACTTCATAAAGAGCTGAACTTAATCTCCAAGCTGAATTTATATCTCTTATTTCAGAATGTACTAGCTGCATATTGTGCTTCAACTTCTTCACATATGTGAAGACAAGAAATGGCACATTGTATATAAAACCAGGAAAATACATTATTCATGTAATAAATGTTGGTTTTTTATATCTTCTGGCAAAAAAAAAAAAGTAGGCTGTCTGCTAATAATTGTACATCGTATTTTAAAATAATGACACACATCTCTAATGGCTGACTGCTGCTTTGCCCTGTCTCCTGTTCTAGCCAGCCAAAGGATATTCCTGGGGGAAGAGACCCTGAATGGCCTCAGCACAGCAGCTCATGTCCTTGCTTTATAAAGCAGATGCTTTAAGAAAGTTTCTTTAAAATTTCTCTCAAATTCAGCAGGTTCTGGAGGTCAGACCTTTATCTTGTATTCTATATATCAAAACTAAGTCATTATATGCCTAACACACACTTGCTCCAAATCCTAGAGGCAAATCCAATGTGTGTTCAATCAGTTTTATCAAGCTTTAATCCTGTATTCAATCAATCAGTTTTATCAAATTTTGAAAAAATGTCTTTCTGGGAAGTGACAGGCAGAAAGAAGCCTCAAAATGCTAAACACCTCTCATTTCTTGCAATGGCTCAGATCCTTCCATCCTCAACCATAATCTTTGCTGTCTCCAGATGGATGCACCTTCCTTAACATGTGGTTCATCTCTCACCCTACCGAAATGCTGATCATGTTCAAAATGCTTCCAGAGAAGGTCAGTATTTGCTAATGCTAAAAAATATTTTGTTCTAGGCACTAAGCCACGCACATCTTTTCATGTGCATTACAGTTTAGCTTGTCACTGCAGATGGGAAAATAACCATCAGCAGTTTTAATCTGGATGCAGCTAGCATGTGCCACTGACGAAGGGTGTTGATGAAGAGTGCCTGCCAGGAAGGAGAGCCCTTCAATCCTCTTAGTTTAGAGGTAGAAGCAAAAGTAAAAGGAAAGGAAGAAGCAAAAGTAATTAAACCAAAACCCAGCCATGCTGTGTTGCCTTTCCCTATTTGTGACTGTATTCCCCATCCCACTAGTTTATTAAGAGCTGTCCTTGTATGCAGAAGTGGCAGCCTGGGACCTTTGTGTCCTCTGACTTTTTTCTGCTGAAGACAGAAAGGGGACAGGAGGGAGGAGGTACCTGCTCTGGCCCTGGCAGTGCAGGATTTGGAGATGGCACAGTGCAGGGTGGAAGGACTGTGCAGGGAAGGCTACATGGCCTTGTCTATTCGGGTAGATAAAAACACTGGAAAATGTTGTTGTAAGAAACCCCAGAGAAGTAGTTTCTAAACAAAAAGCTCTGACACCAGATGAGATGGTGACAGCTCGGAGGGATATCCTGAATGAAATCCAGTGCCTGCCCTTGCTCTGGGAGCCCCACCAGCATCCCACGGAGATCTTGTTTTATGTCTCAGAGTAGTTGTGGCCCTGGAAGCAGAAATATTTCCTACTTTGGTGTGTTTGCTTAGAGACAATCATCGGAATGGTTTTACTTTTGCATTTGTCTTGTCTGCAGGCTGCTCTTAGAGCGCTCTACCTAAGCCTAGAAATTGTTGGTGCATCTCACAATGTGGTTTACTATCTCCTGGCTTTTGCTCAATCAAGAAATCCCCCAAACTGCTTTTGTGCCTTAAACCTAGAGCCTCTGACCCCACACTGTGGACTGATCAACACGATTGGTAAGTAACACATAGTGCTTAAGGTAGATGGTTCCAGGTGCAAAAGTGTGTGAAATGCTGGTAGTGAGAAAGGGACAAAAGGAGCATGAAGATCAGATTGATATTAACTGAAGAATAAAGTCAAGACGAAAATCTAACCTTTTTTTTTTCTTTTTTCTGTTCTGTTTTACCGATGGAAAACTGTGGCGTTTGAGGGGAGGGTCCACAGCACCACAGATCTATCACAATCTCACAGAAAAGCAATGTACCTACCAGGAGGTCTACTCCAGCAGGGAACAGAAGAATTGCTCTTCCACCTCTAGCAAGTATCTCTTAAGCCATCTAGTCAGCCTGTGATGATTTTATCTTTACCAGAAGATTAAAAAAGGCAGGCTTAGGTTCCTGTGGTAAATATGTCACTTGATTCTCTTTCCAAAGGGTGAAATAGCTAAGATGTGTGTCGTCCTGCATGAAAAAGTATTTGTGCAGAAACATACAAGTTTCCCTAATAGCTTTGACACATTGTTCACATTAAACTGTACTGCAGGAGTGCGATTTACCTACCTTTCCTTTAGTGCTAGCAGGGAGGTTTGTTACTCTCCACTGGTTAGTGAGGATTAGGTTAGAGAACTAATACAAAAACTGAAAACACACAAATCCATGGGCCCCGACAGAGTGCATCCACGTGTGCTGAGAGAGTTGGCTGATGTTGTGGCTGAGCTGCTCTTCATCATCTTTGAAAAATCATGGGGAACAGGAGAGGTGCCTGAGGACTGGAAAATAGTGATATATTCCAGTCTTCAAAAAGGGCAAGGAGGAGGACCCTGGCAACTACAGGCCAGTCATCCTCACCTTCATCCCTGGGAAGATGATGGAGTGACTCATTCTTCAGAATTGGAAGAAAAGGTTATCAGAAATAGCCAGCATGGATTTACCAAGGGGAAATCTTGCCTGACTAATCTGATCTCCTTCTAAGAAGGCATGATCAAATGGGTTGATGAAGGGAGAGCAGTGGATGTCATATACTTTGACTTCAGTAAAGCTTTCAGTACTGTCCCCCATAATGTCCTTGCAAGTAAACTCAAGAAATGTGGGATAGAAGATTGGAATGTGAGGTGGATTGTGAACTGGCTCAGCAATGGAATTCAGAGAGTTGTGATCAGCAGCACAGAGTCAAGCTGGAGGCCTGTGGCCAGTGGTGTACCCCAGGGATCCGTGCTGGGTCCAGTTCTGTTCAATATCTTCATCAATGACTTGGATGAGGGGATAGAGTGCACCTTCAGCAAGTTCCGTGATGGTACAAACCTGGGAGGGGTGGCTGACACACAGGAAGGCTGTGCTGCCATCCAGTGAGATCTGGACAGGCTGGAGAGCTGGGTAAAGGGGAACCTCATGAAGTTCAAGAAGGACAAGTGTAAAGTCCTGCATCTGGGGAGAAATAACACCAGGCACCACTACAGATCAGGGGACGTCCTGCTGGAAAGCAGCCCTGTGGAGAAAGACCTTGGAGTCCTCGTGGACAGTCAGTTGTCCATGGGACAGCAATGTGCCCTTGTGGCCAAGAGGATCAATGGGATCCTGGGGTGCATTAAGAAAAGTGTGTCCAGCAGGTCTAGGGAGGTTCTTCTCCCCCTCTACTCTGCCCTGGTAAGACCACACCTGGAATACTGTGTCTGGTTTTGGGCTCCCCAATTCAAGAGAGACAGGGACCTACTGGAGAGAGTCCAATGGAGAGCTACGAGGATGATCAAGGAACTTGAACATCTGTCCTAGGAAGAGAGACTGAGAGAGCTGGGGCTGTTTAACCTTGACAAGGAGACAGCTGAGAGGGGATCTTATTAACGTATACAAATATCTGAGGGGTGGGTGTCAAGGGGAAGGAGACAATCTCTTCTCAGTGGTGCCCAGCAATAGAACAAGGAATAATGTGTGTGAGCTAGAACATAGGAAGTTCCGCCTCAACATGAGGAGAAACTTCTTTACTGTGAGGGTGACGGAGCACTGGCACAGGCTGCCCAGAGAGGGTGTGGAGTCTCCTTCTCTGGAGACTTTCAAAACCCACCTGGATGCGTTCCTGTGTGGCTGCCCTGGGGGATCCTGCTCTGGCAGGGGGGTTGGACTGGATGATCTCTAGAGGTCCCTTCCAACTCCTAATATTCTATGATTCTATCGGTTACTGCTGTCACTGGCCACCTTTGCTGGACACTATTACAAAGACATCTTCAGAAGAGTTGCTCATCCAAAGGTAAAATATCTTCAGAGTAAGAGGAATGAAATGCCCTTTGGAGGTGCCTAAGATTGCAGGAGCACAATTAAACTCAACGCCTGATACTTAGACAACTAAAGTCACATGTGATAATCCTGTCCCAAATGCTGAAGTGCTCTTGGCATTTGGTTTGTCAGCCACTGGATTATTCCCACAGGATAGTGAGCTGGAGTTTCAAAACATGGCACACTGTGCATACCTCCTCTGCTGCAGGGGTCTGTGCTGCAGGGCTGGACTGTTTTTGTGCCACCTAGAAATACTCACCTTTCTCTATCTGTACACTTGGTGCTGCTCTGATGCAACTCAGAAGTAAAAACTACACAGCTTCCCTTCTCTCCTGACATCTTTTAAAAAATGAAAAATTTATTATGATGGTTGGGTAAAAATATTAAATCATTCAAGAATTGGGAAAAATACACAAATTACTAGCTTTGTATTTTAATGTCTCCAGATTTTGTCCCCTACACATTTTTCTTTTTATGTGAGTGAGATTTTTCTTATCAGTTCTGAGTTTATCTTCTTGAAATTTCATTTTGGAAGGGACAAAAGGACTCAGTGAATCATAAATACCTGTTACAGCTTTTATTTTAATACTGTGCTTGTGAATGTTTGATTTTGAAGTGGGTTTATTTTCTCTAACAAAAAGCACTGCCTGTTCTGTGGTGTGTGCTCATTGTACCATCAAGTACGTATTAGCAACTTCATTTGTATATGGCTGAGAAAGCTCATGTAAATTAGCACATTTAATGAGCTTTGAAACAATCAAGAAGACTGAGCTCAGTGATCAGTGAGAAACCACATAACCAGACGTAGGAGGAATATTATGTGCAATGTATTTCAATTTCAGACATATCTAGTGTGTGCCTAGCTACCACATTTTTAAAATATGGACAACGATGGAGTCCTCAGTACTCTGCTGTCTGTAACTCATTTCGCACAGACAGTTTAACTCTGTTGCTTGTGACTGAGAGATCTTTCTTGTTTATGCTGAGGAATAATTTCCCTCTCTCCCAAATCAGACCATTTAATTTCTTTAAATGATGGCAGCCACTGCAGCCTGATGGAGAGAACACTGAGTTTCTGTAACAGGTGCTTCCAAGTTAAATCACTTCTCTGGTGGGAGGCAGTCAAGCCCTGTGCACACAATTCCTACAAATACCAAGTAAGAGCAAGTGCTCTTGTAAATGTAATGACTTGTAAAGACTCATCTGTTTGAGAATTTTTTTCTAGGCTCAAAGGGAACACAGCAACTTTCGAACCTCAGCAGAAAAATATTCATTAGCTTGCAGAATTAAGCCCCAATAGTATTTTATTAAAAACAGTTGCAAAAGTTGTCCTTATCATTCCTTATCAGGTAGTAACTAGTTTAGGTCTTTGCAGTAAGTAAAATGTCACCTCAGAACCTGATTCTGCTCCTGTCTGACAAATCTAAGCTCAGTATGATAATCAGTAAGATACACTACCATCCTTGTTGGCTTTTTATAATAATTGACTTTTTAATGGGAAGGGCTAGTAAAAGAACTGATCCTTTGAGATGCTTGTAACTTTTCATTCCTACACCTTTTCCTCCCTGACCTCACTATATCCTCATGATTCTCCACCTGCCACAATCTCTTTTCTTGGTTTTGTAGTGTTGAGGTGAATGTAAATACACTCTTCCGCCTCCCGGGGGAGGGACAAAAAATTAAAAAAGGTCATGATGTACAAAACTCCTGGAAAGAAAATAAGTTTAAAGAACTCAGATATTTTCACATGCGTTTCCTGAAACACTACGTGATAACCTTAATGTTCTTGGGACTCCAGGGACTGAACTTCAAGACATACAGAAAATGATTGACAGCCTCCAGAATTCAGTGGATCCCAGTGCAGTAGCCCAGTTGCTAGCTGTTCACAGAGAACTGATGTTTCTACAGTTTGACTTAGCCATCAGGCATCAACTATGATAGGAATTACTGACTGTTAGGGATGGGACCTTTTTCAGAAAGAGGCTTTTTTTTCTGTTTACAAAGAAAAAAAAAAACCAAGAAAGCTGCGCTTAATTTTGTCCGTAGTATGAACATCATGAAAAGCGTAGAAATTTTCTTTCCACTCAGAGTGTCAATTTTCATTTAACTTTAAAAATGGTAAAAAGTCCTTACATGTATCATTGAGGGATCTCAACACATCATATCTGAGTACAGCTGTCCTATTATCTGAGCATTATATCATCTTTATATTGTAATTCACTACTTTAGTAAACAGAGAATAAATCAGGGAGGTTGGTAGCTGCTACAGAGGTGGACTTATGAGGTAATATTTTTGTTTTGCTGTGGTATCTACATTATATTTCTCTCTGTCAAAGAATGCTTAATAAGCAGGTACAGAACTTACCTGCTTGTACCAAGATCTAGGTTTAGCCTCCTGTAAAATGTTGTTATTTATACTACCACAGAAACCCAGCTAAGATATAGCTAAGATATACTTTTCAGGTCTTTTTAGAAGGAAACTGCCTTCCTTTTTCCCCCACTATCCTCACACATGTTGTCTGTCAGTAATGGTCATAGAGTGGTTTGAATACACTCAACAATATATTGGCAGAACCAAGAGCAGAACACACAAAAGTAAAGGAAATTTGAGTTCTCCTCCCCTCCCTAGGTGGCACCACGCAAGACTAGGTTTGCAGGTGTAGCCTGTGTGGGGCAGGGAGACCACAGAGCACACGAGAAGAGAAACAACTCCTGGGCTTGCTTTTGGGTAACTTGCAGGACTGAGTAAGAGCAGCCATGATATGCTTGGAGAAAATACCCCTGAAGGAACAGTGAAAGTCAAATAAATATCACCATAGCTGAGCTCAGTTTCAAAATAAAAACTACATAAAAGGGAGAATACTTGCTGAAAAAAACCTAGAAGGATCAGTTAGGGAAGTTAAATCCTTGCAGATGGCATGGAGACTCTTTGGGGACATACTGGAGGCACTCAAGAAATGCATACCACATGTGAGGAAGGAAGAAAGGGTAAGAGGATACTAGCAGGGCTAAACAGCAGGGATTAAACAGATTATTAAAGCAAGAAGACATCCTTCAAAAAGCTGATTCCTCATTCAAACGAAGAAAACAGAAAGGACTATAAACTGCGGCAGGATAAATATAAAATGATTCAAGGGAGTCCAGCAAAGATTTTGAGGAACAATTTTGCTGAAGGCATCAAGACTAGTAATAAATCTTGTTTCAGATATATCTGCCAGAGAGTCTGAAGGGCCAGAAGACGATCAGGAGTCAATAATGCACACTTTTTACAAGTGATTAGCTAGTTTCTGCAATCTCTGTGGAAGAATTTGAGGAAGTTTCTACACTGAAACCTTTCTTTATGGGAGACGTATCAGAAGAGCTGCTTCAAGAGGAAGTATTACCAGGGAAAGTTATGAGACAAGTGGACTGAAATGAAGATGAACAAGTTGTCAAGACCTGATGATATTCAGGGATTCTGAAAGAAGTCAAGGACTAATTTTTTTAAAAGAAGAAAAATTCCTACATATGGCGTGTAGCTTCTTGCTTAACACTGTCTTCATATCTGGAACTGGAAGTGGCTGATGTGTTGCCAGTTTTTAAAAAGGGTTGCAAGGGTGATCTGGCTAATCACAGCCTGATAAACCCGATATCCTTAGTGTTCAAACTGGAAGAAGTTGTAATGAAGTGGAGGCATGGACAAATACGATGCATTTGGGAAGAGGCAACACTGCTTTTGGGCAGTGCGGTCATGACATGAAAACTTACTGGGGTTCTCTGAAGGTGTTAACAAACATGGATAAATCTTGTCTGGATTCCCTGAAAGCTTTAATTATCTGAGCAGACATTGGATATATGAGGAGATGGTCACATTTGTAATTAATTTGTTGATTTTGGAAGAAGGCAGCTGTAAATGGGCAACTTGTGCAGTGGATAAGGAAGGTTACCATCTACCAGGGGAGTTTGAGCTTCCTCCTGTGTTGTTCAGGTGCTCATACATGACATTGAAAAAGGACTGAGGCTGAGGTGGTACCCTGTGTACCTGATATTGTGATACCCAGGATACTAACGGCAAGGGCTGACTAGAGAAGGACTTTACAAAACCTAGTGCTGGCAAAATAAAAGAGCAGATGGAGTTCATTGTCAATAAAATTATGTACCTGGGTAAAAAATATCTGACTTAATCGTTACCATGCAGTCATGAAATCACAGAGTTATGACAGATAATTCTGTCAAAATTTCAGCTCGGTAGCAATCAAAAAGGAAAAAAAAGAGGGAAAAAAAAAGCTAATTGATTCCATTCAGGAGAGTAAAATTAAGAACACCATTACACTGCTGAATAAATGTGTTGATGAGCCTATGCAGTTCTGATCCCCACCTGAGGAAGGACAGAGAACTTGGAAAGATTCCCAAAGGAGCCACACGGATGATGAAAGGTTGCTGGGTGGAACAAGTCATACCACTGGGTGAGAGCTCTGTAAAACCATCAGTCAAAGGCAGGGGATAAACAAGGAGTGTCTGAGTCTTTTCCAGTGTAAGGTGTGTGACAGGTGAACAGCAGGTGACTGGCTCTGAAAAAAAGAAAAGAGGTGGTTCTTGCACATGGCTTGTAATTAGGTTGTGGGATTTCTTGCTGTGGGATGCGGTGGGTGGTAAAAGTTCATAGGACTTGGAGGGAGACTGCAGAGGCTCTTGAAAGACAAATCTACCACAGGTTATTAGGCATTTAGCAATCACCTCTGGCTCAGGAAATGCCTGAACTGCAAATTCTTGGAGGCTGTGAGAATAACAGTAGGAAATATCAGCATATGCTTGTTCTGCAGATTTTTGTAATCTTCTCATGAATCCACTTTTGATTACTGTGGGAGACAGGACTCTGAGCTGGATGGACCTTTGCTCTGATCCAGTATGGTGAGAAATAAAAGCACAAGATAGTTTTATCTTCATGGACATCTCCAGAAAAAAAATCTTCAGTCTACAAATACATACAACACAAAAAGACCAGGAGACCTATATGGATAAATAATGAACTCCTGGCAAAAATCAAATACAAAAGGCAAGCACACAAAGCATGGAAGCAGGGATTAGTAACCTGGGATGATCACAAGGAAATTGCTT
>NW_009725497.1:0-25079 GCF_000703405.1 Apaloderma vittatum
TTTTTTTTTTTTTTTTGCTACTCTCAGATAACACACTTTTCCCATTTCCCAAAAACCTGACTGAAGAGAGGAGCGTGAGGAAAAGGCCTGACTGAAGATACAGCCAAGGGGAAGCGGTGGGGAAGGAGTCTTCGCTGTGAGGAGCAACTAATTCCATGAAAACCGTTCCAGTTTTTCATCACTGCGCCCTAAATCATCTGTGCCTCCTGAGCACCGACAGCTGTGCCTGGCTCTCTGTAGCCACTCGTGTGGCCCAAGAGATGGACACAAGTGCAGGTGCCCATGGAGGTCAGAGGCCAGTGTAGGCCGTGCTCCCTGCAGCCTCCAGCCAGCGTGTGGACACTCTGCGGGGAGACCTCTGTGGCACCTCCTCAGGATCGGCGGTATCCCCTAAGCTCTTAAGTTCCACAATACCAGAAACCAGGAAAGACGTTTTCACTGGAGGGCATTTCTTTCCACCGCTTGCACCTCACAGAAGTTTTTATTTGTCAAGAGCGAAATGGTTTTTGCCAGAGCGTAAGCATCTGCGTGAGATTCAGGGTAGCAATGCGCGGAGCTCTTTACTGCCAGTACAGGGAAGACAAGGACTGAAGAAGGAATAGCAAAGAGGCAAAAGCTATGCAGGAAACTAATTGTCCTCCAATCTTCATTCCTTAGAATTTCTCTTTGGTAACTTGAAAAGTGTTTGGGAAAGAAAAATAGCACAGAGAAGAAACAAATACGTTGTTAATCCATCCATGTAGGCTTCTGGTCCTAGAGAACTAAGGAAAAAAACCTCAGAGACAAGTGGAATTAAAATCTTCCTAAATCCAATAAAATGGAGGAACATTGTAGGGAGGAAAAAAAAATCAAAGGAAGAAGAGCAACAAGAGCAACAACCTATAAAAGGAGTTTAAAAGGAAGGTGTAAATGGCTACCTCACAAAAAAGGTGAAGGCTTTATTTTAAGATCTGGAGTATTTTTATTTTGTTTGTTCCCATCCCATCCTAATCAAAAGCCACGTGGCTGACAACTGAAAATGCAGTATAGCTGTGGTATCATTCTCTCTATCTCAAAACCCACTTCGCTAGCGTCACTAACATTTGGATATGTTTGCCTCCTACATTCTTTCAAGGGAAGGCCAAAGCAGGTAACACTAAACATTTAGTTATACACCCATTAATAAGAACTCTTTGAGCAGATTTGGGGTATTTATTACTTGAAGAAATAACATCCTGTACTTATTTGTACAAAGTATGTAATGAAAATATGAGCCTTTTTATTATGTCCCAGAATTCTTATTTGCAATCTAGAAAGTAAATGCCTGCTTACCTCCAGCTGTGCTAACAGCTATTAAATATAAAGGTCCCGTGAAAAGCTGTATGGTTTTGACTGTAAGAGAGGGTTTCTCCTCTGTCAGTGTTAATGGATAAGAATATGGAACAATAGATCCACATTCCTCAGTAAGTGAATGTGCATTTACCCTTGTCCCAGTCTGAAATGATCATACATAATTTCCATTATTGTGATACTCTGGTTATGATTATCATGTGTTTCTATTATAAAAGATATCAAGTGTATTTCTTTGATTCTGGGTTTGGAAAGAAGGTGAAAAAAGGCTGCTGGAACAAGTGGAGAGGCTTAGGTGGGTCCAACTGGTGCTCCCTTCACAAGCCAGCATCCCTACCCTATCCCACAATGGCACCAACCAGCCCCATCCCTAAAGCCTCAGTCATGCACCCAGACACACTGACCATATATGTGAACAGATGTGGATGAAGACAGTTTCATTTCAGTAGTGGCAAAGAGACCATAAAGTGCTTGGCAAACCTGTAATCAGACTACTCATATTTAAAGCACGTAAACAGGGATTCAGGTGTGAAATCTGAGGGATAATGCTTTGGAAGTAGTACCTCTAGCCAGTTCCTTGCATGACAATGCAGGGAAGGTTCGGTGGTTTTTCTTCAGTCTGGCAGGTGAACGTGTTATGTCTTGGTACATCGTACTAGCCCGCAATAGCACATAGCAGTGTTGCATGAAATGGGTGTTGAGCTCATCTGTGAGTGGAGAAAATTGCTTTGCGGTCATAAATCTCTTAACTGCTTACTGGTGCAATCAGCGCAGTCATTGTGAACTCCTTACAACTTTATATGGTGTGATACAAACTTTTATTTTATTATACTCTTTCAAGAGACTATTTTCTTCTTGGGCTTACTGACAATAAAACTCCATGGAGATGGAGCATTGTGCTGCTAAAAGTAGAAAGGGGCAGTAGCTCTGGCTTAGCTCCACCATCAGCTCTGCATAATTAATTAACATTTTTATTTGCTCTGTCACTCCATACTATGGCAATTTTGAGCAAGCAGATCCAAACATGTGCTTTTAATGCATGTCTTAAGGGAAGAGTGAGGAGGCAACCCAGTCATAACTCAAGGGAATGTTTGTCACCTATAAAATCAATGTCAGAAAATAAAAATAGAAAGAGTAATAAAAGAAATAAAATATATAATAATGGATGTCAGCATTGCAGACAAAACAATGGAGGCACTGCTTTACCAGAAATCTAGTTTGGGTGTGGGTTTTCGACAGCACTCTAGGTAGTAAGAGGCATAGAGCAAGTGACAGAGTAGATTAACACTGAAGTCAAAAATAACTTAATTATTCTTTGCTTTTTCAAGCAGGTGAGGCATTAGATTATCATTTATGGTGTTTGCACATCCCTGAAGCCTTTTATAATGCTGTCATCAGCTTTTTATCTGGAAACCCCAAATTTATGGATCGTATCACTTTATAAGAGTAACAAGTTTACAATGTTTGATTTTCCCCCTTTCCACATTCTCTGCATACCAAATGAAACAATAAACAGGAAGAAACTCCAGCATTGATTAATTTGTCATCAAACTATGCCTCCAGATATTTGGTGGCTGAGGATGATTTTTGCTTTACATCCTGAAGTCCACAGAGCCCTACATACTCTCTGATTTTAGACAGTATTTTCAAGACTTCCAGGGAACACGCTGTCTTTTTGAGGGAAATGCTGCAGGAGCCAGCCTATGACACGCTTGAGCATGAGCTGGCTCGCTGAAACTCCATTCCAGCTCAGCCCAGGACAGCACAGGTAGACCTCTGCCTGCGCCTTTCTCTATGTGTACGTGTGCATGCATCCAATGGGCTCATAAATATGTCCTAACCGTCAGGGAAAACATAATGATAGCAGCTGGTAGGAGATGGCAGTTTTATAACTGCTTGCTAATTTTTCCGTTGCTTATCACTGAGCGTTTCAGAACAGCGATATTGCCAGTAAGTGCCAGTTCTTTCCGTTCGGTTCAGTTTAATAGCTTAATAATGCATAATTGGAAAAAAAAGAAAGGACACTACGCTCCATTAAGTCCAGGATATTTATTTTGAGAAAATGAGTGAATGTACAATTTTCTGGGAGCACTAATAGACGTAAATGGATTTCAAAGAGCATTTTACCATTAAAGAGTAAGACTCAAATATGGGTCACATATTCTACTCCAAGGATGAGCCCAGGATGCAGTCTGTCACTCACTCGTTCTTCATTAAAGAAATTCTACAGGTCTTGCTGGGAGTGTTCTTGGTTCATCGAGCTGTGAATGGGAGTCTCAGGCCTCTTGTATTTGGAAGAGGCAGCACTCTTTCTATATATATGGTTTTGAAACAAGTTAATTCAGCTTTTTGTTGATGATTTGTAAGGCCGCCTACTAGAAGTACCCCCTGGTTATTGTCTGAGTCATCCACGCAGAACCATGTTGCTCTCAGGGTCTTTTTGAAGCTTTTTCTTTGACTGATGGGTTCTGTGTTCAAACTTCCTACACCCTCTCTCCCAGAGCTCAATCCTCTGGACTCTGCACCATGATTAGGTGGCTGCTGAGCTATGGAGGTACTTACATGGTGTGATGAACATTTGGACCTTGTTCAGTGTTTTCCATGTCTGTGGAGCACCACACCCTTCCCACACTTAAGATTTCTTAGTTCTTGAGTCTTCAACACAAATACCTATTGAGCAGTACAGGTTCGCTAATTTGTGATTTCTGGTTAATATTTATGAGTGCAACATCTCAAGCCTCTCAGAGTAGCCTTCAATTTCAGTGTTAGAAAGCAAAATTTCTAATAATAGAAAATCTGGTCAAAGAAATTTGACACACACACACACACACACACACACAATACATCCAGTGTGGTGCTGCACAAGGCTTGCATTATGTTTCTTTCATGTCACTGGAGAGGGAAAGGGAAGTTGGGATGTTTTCTGTTGCTCAAGCATGGAAACTTATTCCCTTCTGGTAAGGTTGGCTCATCACTCCCCAACAACCCTCAGTTAGTCTTGTTAGGTATTTTGATCATCTTTTAATCACCTTCCGATTTGCTAAACATAAATCCCATCTCCTCAACAGAGGGTACTTTTTTTTTTTCCTCAAAATGCCTGGTATAAATGCCTAAATCTACTCCAGACTGTCTTGCTTCAGCTCAAACTTGTTTCTCCATTGCTACTAGAACTAGCAACAGTTCTTTCGAAAATCTACCCATTTTGTACCCATGTCACTCATCTCATGTCTAAATGAGAAACAAGAAAAATTCATGAGCCAACACACAGAGCTGATGCTTGGTAATATAAACAATGAAACAACAAAATGTATAAACAATAGTAGAAAGAACTGAAAGACTTCACATTTCACTTTTTATCACATCTTATTTTCACTTGTTACATTTATTTGGAAAATTATTCCTCAACAATATTTTCATTTTCAATTTGATTTTTATTGTCTGCTTTTCTTTTTTCATTCCCACTCACATAAATATGGGAGTATGAGTTATCTATGGATGATTCATTTGTCTTGCTGACAGCTAGTCTGTCCGATGAATTAGAAGCAGTCACAGCTCCATGACATCTAATTATACTTTGGGGTTTTTTTCTGTGTTTTAGGGAAAAACAATGTCTTAATCAGCAGTGATGCATATGAAAAAAGTTTTAAATATATGTGAGGGGTTTCACATGAATTAAAGTATCTTTTCATTTAATTTTCTAACCATGCTGAAGATGCATGGTTTTCTGCAGAAAGTTGTAATATTATATTAAAAATTGCAGTTATGACATATTATATATTTTAAATTTTTCCTTTCTGATTATTTCCATCTCTGGCTGCAGTTTCTCCATAGGTAATGATGCTTGTATTTGAGCATCAATAATTACCTTGCCCAGATAAGAATTTACTCCATATACTCACTTTTCCCTTCATGGAGTGTGATTTGCTTTGTTCCTCACTCGGGAGGTTTGAGCTCCCTCAGCTCTTGGGACTGTTGACCTGGAGTCAACCTCTGTCATCCCCATCTCTGATGATTTCACAGGTAGTCATGCTAAAGAGTTTTCTAAGCACAATTCCTGAGGATAGATGGAAAGCAGAATTTGAATATATATTCCTTTATGCTTCCAACAGCAGGGAAAGTCCTAAATAGCTTCTTTCATCATCAGCCGTACTGGGGAGAAGTATGCTTCCGTTGTGAGAACCCTGACATACTCAAGGGCTACCTCTGAGGAGCAGGATTTACAAGTTTGGGTCTGCAGTTTCTGTGTGAAGATAATCAGTAGAAACACGACATGTTTCTGAGCTGGAGTGCAAAAGAGATGGATCTGCTTCTTACAAGCTCATACTTCACCAGGAGGTGACCCACACATAGCAACACTTCTCTCTCATTTGATGGGTACTTGCTAAAGGAGAGGGTTCAGACATCATCATGAAGTTTATTACTTTTACCTCCTGCTGCAACTTGTTGCGCTGATGCAACTGATCACATATTGACCCTCCTCTAGCTGAGACCCAGGGAGAGTATAGTTTTCCTTTGTTTAGTTCCACGTTCCTTCATATGGATTAAGTCCCATGAAGGCTTACATTTGCCAGCTGGCAAATAGCCATAAAACTTATTGTTTTACCATGCCTCCAGTCTTTGGTGAACTCTCTCGCTGACACCAAGGGCTTTGTGCCCTTGTGTGCACCGTGCCCTGGTGTGCATTGTTACCACTTTTGCCAGCGAGGCTGATGAGCTGCAGGGTGCCTGACAGCCCGCCGCCGCAAAGTGATGTGGTGGACCTGACTTGGAATTTTAAAGCAGAGAGAAGCAGTAGGCAGACAACAATGCTGAGTCCTGCTCGCTATAAGTAAAAGGTGTTGATCTTTGGAGGAGATGTAAAAATTATTAATTATGCACTTAAAAATTCCTACTCCTTTTTTGTGTGTGTGTGTGTGTGTGTGCGCAGCTATTTTTCTCTGTGTTAACTTCATAGAGAGTTCTCTGTGGCTGGTTTTCAGGTCACTAACAGAAAAAATTTCACCCACTGGTGGGTAAAGTAACACAAACAGTATGATAATCTAGTTGAAGGAAGTCAGGAGGAAAATGAAAAGATTGTCTCAAATCTGCATATGCTTTAAACTTAGTAAAACACCAAGTGTCAGCTAGATGACTTGTGGTAACTAACAGCTCAGAAGTTGAGGACTAAGAGCCATGAAATTATCGAGATTCATAATTAAGTTTTACATAGCTGCTAAACTTAAAAATAATTAGTATTGAATATCTCTGCTAATCAATCTAAAGCAGATGTTGGAAATTAAAGACAATCATGTAATCCTGGATGCCAAAAGTTTATCTAAACGTCCTATTTATGGCCCACCATTGTTTTATTATGTTTTTTACTTCAGTAATAATTGAAAGATGTGTTTTAGAACCATAACTGACAAAAACACATTTTAATAATTATTCTGGGTTTATCTCCATGTACATAATGAGCATGCTTATTTGGAGGATTTCTGTCTCTCATATATGTGTTTTATGACTGTTGCTGATTTTGGCAAGCGGCCACTTAAAAGCAAATATAAAATTTAACTGCAAGTATCTCATAATTAGTCATGTTATAATGTACACTGCAACATGCTCTAGAGCACGTTTGTTTGTGGGATTATGGGATGCAGTCACAGAACGAGCGGTTAAAGGGAGAACGGGCCCAGCTCTGTGAGAGCATCTCTTCGCTTGCTTCAGTCTGTCTCTAGTCACAACAGTCCCTACATACATTCTTAGAGAATTATTTCCAAAATTTGGGCTGGGTAAGTTAAAGAAAGAACTTCAGTGGCCTTGCTGGCTTTTGAAGCTTGACACGGCTTTTAAAAACAGCTGCCACCCAATTAAAAGAATTATTTCCTGGAGGTCTGAGCACACTTCCATTTAAATGGGACTTGTAAATAGTACCTGCAAAAATGCCATCTGGCAGCTCTCACAATATTAACTTGGTTAAACCTTCATGAAAATTAGAAGAAAAAGATGGCAGCTAATTCCTACGCTCAAGTAAAGCACGTACAAATATATGGAAAATTACATTTCTTTGCAAAGTTTCATGAAGCAACAAACAGGCTTCATTGTAACAGTAGAGCAAACAAATTCTATTGACAATTACTTAATGCATACCTCTTTAAAAATAATTCAAATTTTAGAAGAGTTCTTTAGCAATAATAAGTAAATCCCAGTCCCTTCTGTCTGTCTATTTGTCTCACAAATCAGGAGTGCATTTGAGAAGGAAAGACTTGAAATATTGACGCAAACAATTTGTGCTGAAATTCTGGAGCCTGAAATACAGGTCCTGAACTGTTGTCAGAGGGGATCCCCATGATTTGTTGTTACTTCGGCATAAATGGAAATTCACAAAGAGGGGAAAATCAAGTTGCCTCTAGTTTCTTTGCTGTGTGATTCTTTTCAACAGTTCTATTAAAAACCTATGGTGAGTTTCTTGAAGTTTTATAGAAAAATGTTGCAGAAAAATGTATAGAAAATGAAACCCTGTCTTCTCACACCTCAGGATGCCTGATGCCACAAGCTGCATAACAAAACTCTGACGTAGATAGGACTAATGTCCTCCTTTTGCTTCACTTTTTTGGTTTCCTCAGCCCAGGAGACTCAGGCTGACCCCCGTGCCTCGAAGCTGTCCCCCAGCAACGTGCCTTCAGGCAAAAGTGTCAGTGTTTGTGCAGAGGGAGCCCCAAGCTCCCCAAGGAGGCAGCAGTGCCTGGACCTTGTCACTGCTCTCTTTATTCCTGCCCCATCACTCTCCAGGAGAGACTGCTGCTGCACTCCAGCCAGCTGCCCCAAAGACCCTGGGAATTTCCTGGGAGTGCCCATTTACCATCATGGCATGTCAGGAACTATGGCTTTCCTCTTTAGCATTGAATCTGACCCATCATATTAGCCTAGATGTTTTTTTATTTGTATGATGACAATGAGCAGTTCTCCTCAAAAAAAAAAAAAATTACGAAAAAAACATTTAGAAAAATGAGAAAGAATGAGAATAACTGTAGGTGTGAAAGCTGCGATGTGAAGATTATGGCTCTTCTTGTGTAAGGCTGCGTCACAGAAACAGGTGAGAAACACAGGAGGTAGAGGGAGATTGCAAGCATTTGGAAAATTAAGTTATCCCAGTGCAAATAGAGTACATTACACATACTACAGAATTTACAAGTCTTTTTTTTTTCTTTTTCATTCAAAAGGATGAAACTGCTAATTTTTTTCAGGATGTTCACTATTTTTGATACTAAACTGCAATTCCAAACCCTTAAAAGTTGTACAGCCTAGATAACTTAGGTCCTCTGCTTGCTTATAATTTTTTACAATGTTAATTACTTCATAAGTTAGGGGTTTTAGCTTTGAAAAAAAATACTTGAACATGAAACTTTCAAGATTGCACTTTCACATAAATCATTTGACACTCTATGCAAAGTCAGCACAGCAGCTGAAGGAGCTGTTATGTAAGTATTAACAGGACAGCTGCAGGTTATTGTTTCTTCATACTGTTCAGATAAGCTCATTTGTTGTTTAGAAATCACTCAGACCCCAAGCACTGATAAAAATCCTCCAAAATCTGTGTTCAGAACAAGTCCAGCCGTATTCTGTGACACAGACATCTGCACAGCACAACAAGTAGTTCCAAATCTCTCTTGTGAGATCCTTTTAAAAACAGAGTTTCCCACAAACATGTTGCTGGCTGAGTATATGGAGTCTGACTGGGCTTTTAGTTTAACTGGAAATAATTCCAGCCCCATCTACTAAGTCATTCTAAATTTGCAACAGATCATATATTTAGAGGAAATACAGAGAAACTACAGAGAAAGTATAAAACACTTGTCTTCTTCAACTATGTAAACTGTTAAGTTCAGAAAAGAGAGCTTTTCTTTATATATGCCTATATAATTAAAAGAACCTCACTAGCAGTTAGAGTCTTAAAGCAATAAAAGGGTCTTAATAAGTAGAAATAATTAATGAACAAATGTGCAAAAGTTCTGAGGTTCACTGAGCCAGTAGTCTTTTCTTTCTCCAAACAAACCGGGATGCCCATAGCAAGGTGGCATGTTCTTTTACATTATTTTTTCCTGTTGTTCTGTAAGAACAGAATTCCAATAAATTGACATTACTTTAGATTGTTGTAACAGAGACTTGCCAGTTTTGACACTGAACAGCAACAAGGACAAAACCAGCCTGCTTTTTCCAGAACTCACTCCAGAAATTTCAGTTGGGAGAAACTCTGTGTTTGTATGAGGCTCATACATCTCGTCAGTGTACATTTGTGATCTCTTGTCTTTGATGAATTCTTTAGAACACTGAAGAGGATGGGAGAAACAGATAACACAGGTTAGGAACAGAATGTATGTGCTATCCATTCACTGGAGAAGCATTATATGTTACATCTGAACAAGTCAACAAAAAGGGCTAGATCCTGTCCCTCAGCAACGCTTTGCACTGCTCCCTTCATTAGCACAAAGCTGCCACGAAGACTTAAGTGGTCACCTTAGCACTGCAGAGCTCAGCTTCCAGCTTCAGATGACAGACAATTCCTGCTCCACTAGGCCTGCTGTCTGGAGGTGGGGAGCATGGTGCCAGCTACCCACCAGCAAAGCCATTCCTGGGAGTCAGGATAGCTTTGGGGGATGACAGACCACGTGCCAGAGACTGGTCTATGTTGGTGCAGTGCTGGTCACCCAGCACTGCAGAGTGGCGCAAAGGTAGGGGAACAGCTCCAGTGAGATACCTTTCTGAGTTCCAGCAATACACCGTGCTGGATCGAGTCCTCCTGGCCACTGCTGAAAGTAATTAGATTGACCAACTTATTTCTTCTGTTCCGATAAGTGGTTGGGTTATTAAGTCCCATCTTGCTGTATTTGGAGGGCCTAGATACGCCCATAGCACAGGGCCCACGTCTGAGTCGTTCCTGTATACTCAGGCAGTCCTACATGCAGCTGTACCTCATCACGTAGTGTGCAGGTGATGGCAGTGTTTAATCATTTCTTTCTCTACCGGGTTGTGTTTCTGCTAGTTGGAGTTGGCTGTGAAAGAGCGAGCTCCTAATAGTGCAGAAAGTGTTTTGGGGACTTTCCCCTCAAGCTGTGGCAGGTCAGTTCTTGGTGCCTCATCAAGTGCTGTACGCGTCTGTGAAAGAGACGAGTCCCTGCAGCAGCAGAAGAAATAAAACTTCCAGAAAGAATCACCTGCAGCTTTAAGCTGAAATATGACATCACAGCCCCAAGTTGCCCATTAATGAGAGCAGCTGGGAGACTCAGTATGTAACTGTCCAGTGGATCTCTAGGGAAGGAGACACAGCACACCAGGTTAGCTAAATCCTTCTGTCACACCTGGATAGTAACAAGTACCTTCAAAATACTTTCTGAAAGTTAGAAGACAATCAGGCAACAGCTCATGTCCGCACACATTTTTGCACTGCAGGTTGGTTGTATACAGCTCTTCTTATTCATTTATTTCATGAACTATGTGGGACAATACTAGGAAAACCTGCTTGCTTGCGTTTTTTTTTTTTTTCCCCAAGAAATATTTCCTGACTTTCTTCAATTGCTAGTTTTGCACTCACAGACTGGCTCTCAGGCTCTCTTCCAGACTCTCTCTGTTACTTGCTGTGTGTCTTCATACAGATTCCATGCAGACTGCTGGACTGACAAGATAAACTGGAGCTGTGCTTTATGTAACATTGGTGTTGCACAGGTAGCACAGCTGAGGTGGAGCAGTGCAGTGCTCTAACTAAAGAAGACAGTATTAGTTATTGGATTAGAATCCATTTATAAAACACAATTCAGGCACCTAAATTTAAGGTGCCTAAGGTGATGCAGCTGTCTACAGCACCGTTATCGTAAAGGAGATTGAAGGGTCCGTTCAGCTTCCAAAATCATAGGTGACCCATGCTTAATGTCCATTTGCTGTTCCAGAGGAGTAAATGCCTCCTGAGGGTCCTGTGTCACACACACAGGCCTGCATGGGTGTTTTAGAGGTGAGGAGACATCTCAACAGTACCACAAGCCCATTTTTAGGCAACTGAATACTACAGTAGCTCACTGTTGGTTATAATGGTACCCTCCCTGCTAAACTCACGCTGTAAACACCTCTTTGTACAAACCTGAACCGAGATCGTCACCTCTAGCTCTGCTCGGAGCCTGCCCCATTGTAACATTTCAGACTACAGGCTGTTCCCTTACTTTGTGTCTATAACCGTGTGGCCCCAATCTCATCGCTTTCCCTCAGCTATGCTGAAATATAATCAGTGAATCATAGAATTAAATCACAGAATATACTGAGTTAGAAGAGATCCACAGGGATCATCAAATCTAACTCATCACACGGGGCAACCTAGAAGTTAAACCGTTTATCTAAGACCATTATCCAAATGCTTCTCAAAAACAAACAATCTTGGGGCTGTGGCCACTTCCCTGAGGCACTTGTTCCAGTGACCAACCACCCTCTCAGTGATGAACCGTTTTCTAATGTCCAATCTGAATTACCCTTGATGCTGTTTTAAGCCACTTCCATCCATCCTATCATCAGAGAAAAGAAATCAGTACCTCCCTCTCTGCTCCTCCTGATGAGGAAATTGTAAACAATGAGGTCACCCCTCAGTGTCCTCTAAGATGAACAAACGTTGCATCCTCAGCCACTCCCTGTAAGTCGTGCCCTCTACTCCTGTAACCATCTTTGTTGCTCTCCTTTGGACACATTCTAATATTTGTATATCCTCCTCATATTGTAGACCCCCAAACCGCACCCAGTACTCAAGGTGAGGCTGCACCAGTGCTGAGTATAGTGGGACAATCGCTTATTTTTACTGGTTAGCTGCACTCTACAAATAAACCCCAGATTAAGGTTGGCCCTTTTGGCCACCAGGGCACACTGTTGACTCATATTGACATTACCATCAACCAAACCCCCTAAATCCCTCTCTTCAGGGTACAATCCCGCCTCTTGATTTCCAGTCTACACGTACATCCAAGATTGCAGCATCTCAGGTGCAGAATTACAGTCATAGAATCATGGAATCATTTAGGGTGGAAAAGACCTTTAAAATCATTAAGTCCAACTGTAAACTAACACTGCCAAGTCCACCACTAAACCACGTCACTAGGTGCCACATCTACATGTTGTTTAAATACCTCCATGGCTGATTCAACCACTTCCCTGAGCAGCCTGTTCCAGTGCTTAGCAACCCTTTTGGTGAAGAATTCTTTTCCTAATATCCAATCTAAACCTCATTTTGTGCAACTTGAGGCCATTTCCTCTGTCTGATTGCTTGTTTCTTTGGAAAAGAAACTGACTCCACCTTTCTACAACCTCCTTTCGAGCAGTTGTAGAGAGCAATAAGGTGTCCCCTGAGCCTCCTTTTCTGCAGGCTAAACAAATCCAGTACCTTCAGCTGTTCCTCATAAAACTTAACTTTTTCTCCCACCTCTTTAATGACTTCCAACTCTTCAAGAACCCATTTAAGCCTCTCCAGCTGCTGAACTCCAAAATTTTCCCTACCCTACTAATTCAACCAAATCTGCCTGAGAATGGACAAAAGGTAGTGAATACCTGGTGCAGGTTCTGGAGTCTTGTTCTCTGGTGTGTAAAGAGAGTGTCCTCAGATGGAGTCCTCCAAGTGTCATTAAGTCTGCACCGGCTCAGTGAGCCCATGGTGTCATATGATTTTTTATTTTTGTATGATTTCTAGCATATCTCATTATTACCTTGCCACCTGGAGACTGTGATTTGCAGGAGCGGTTCTGTTCCGGGCCAGGCTGAATTATATTACAGTTCCAAGGCATGTTTGGCAACTGATAATAGTGGCTGGCTATTTTTAGATGCTTTTTCTGATCTTCTCTCAGTTCAGATATGCCCTATTTAAACTCTATTTTTGAAAAACAGAAATTTTAGACTAGCAATAGTTTTCACTCAAATTTTGAGTTTTACCGCTTACAAAAAGTTTTCAATTAGATTCCTTCCACTTTAACTTATTTAAAACTGTGGAATAATTATTTCGGACCTAAATCTTTATTTCTTTTCCATGATGTGACAGTATCTCTCAGAATAAGGCCTGAATTCACAGAATCACAGAATGTTAGGGGTTGGAAGGGACCTCTGAAGATCATCTAGTCCAACCTTCATCCCAGCATACCTAACCCCTACACCATAGCCTCAAGTGCTAGATCTACTTTTTTTTTAAACACCTCCAGGGTTGGTGACTCCACCACCTCCCTGGGCAGCCTGTTCCAGTGCCTCACCACTCGTTCAGTAAAGAACTTCCCCCGAATATCCAATCTAAACTTACCCTGATGCAACTTGAGGCCATTTCCCCTTGTCCTGTCATTAGTTGTTCACAGGGGTATTTTTTCATACATCCAGTAAAACCTATTTCTGACATCTCCATATGAGATACCAGTCTTTTCGAGGGCCCTATCACTCAGTCTTTGCTGTTTATTTGCATGCTTTCAGATTTGCAGTGCTCTAATTCACAAAGCCAATTTCAGTGACCCCCTCAATGTCTGAAAATGGCTGGGGGCACCGGCTGAGCTAAGAGTAGCAGAGGTAGTAGAATTTGGCACCTTCAGTACCAGTAGCAGTAAGCAGGACAAAATACCACTTTCACAGTATTATCTGCCTGAACCCACACAGGCTGTTGCCCTGTGTAGAGATAATATTGTCCAAAACTCGTGGCTCTGAAAAATGAGAGGGAGGAAAAAGATAATTTGGAGGGAAAATGTACAGTAAATTTTCCAAGGCAGCTGCCAAAATTGTCACACACGCATACACAGAGATGGAAAAAAGTAGTGCAGGAGTGATGCTAAATCTTCTCTCAAGCCATTTTTAACATTTTGGGAAAAGATAACATTTCCAAAAGAATAGAATGTACTCTGTAGTGTACATAAAGTATACCAACAAAATATGAAATACATTAATATGCCATGTGAAATTGACTTGGTGAAGCCAAAACCCAAATGTCCTGTTTACTTTCCATTTCACAGGTATCCGTGGTGCAAGCACAGTTATTCCGATTTTGATTACTGCTACAACCTTATTGTAACACTGGGACCATGCAGGCAGACACTTCCTGGGGTGATGCGTAACAAAGGAGCCCTCTGTGACCTGCTGTGCTATCATACATACCAGACTAATGTCTTCACAGAATATTTTCCCTAGAATATTTTTAAATCTACTTGATTTTTGACGGTCATAAATACTCACTTTTGGCTGCTAGATTTCTTTGGAGAGTGCTGTGCAGTGCAGCATGGCATCTGATGAAAAATCTGACGTGCTTAATAGAGAGGTTATAGGTTACACAGCAGAAAAGGGAACAAGCTGGTTTTTTTCTTGGTAGCTTGCTATTAGAATCTTCCTCAAAGCTGTGCAAACACTTATAAAAACTAATATTGCAGCTGGTGCTGGTAAATTTACAGACAGGGAAGGAGAAAGCTAGAATGATAACTTTAATAAAAAGGCCTCCAGATGGAAATGTGGGGCATGGTTCTTGTCCGTCTTGGTTTTGTATAAATCAGGACTAACCTAAGTGTAGTGGAAAGAACTTTATAAATCTGTGAGATCAGACCATGACTCCAGATCTGAATGCTTGCAAAATATCTAGTCAAAAAAAGAAACAACTATTATTAGTCTGTATTTACTTCCAAAAAATTATAAAGTGCATGGGTACATTAATATGAGTATGTTTGTCTTGCAATAAAACCAGAAATTCCATACAAGACAAAGGGCTGTACCATGTACGAGAGAAAGGGCTGTACCATTCTCAAGCAGTCCCCTTTTGCTCTTCTGCATAACAGTGGCCCATAAAGGGCATAAAAGCATATGTAGGTAACATTGAGCATTTGAACAGGCTGAATGCTGTCTAATCAAGAGTATCTGAAGAACAATATGAGAAGAAATCCCTTTCTCAGTTTTGGCTTTACCTGCTAATCTTGCTTTCCAGCCATGTATCATACTGTTTCTTGTAAGATACACCTCTGGCAAGATAGGCGCTGTATTTCTGCTGAGTATTCAACTAAGTGGGAATAAGCAAGCCAGTAGCTTTCAACCAGGTACACAACTAGCCCTGCTGCTTCATATTTCAAATATTAGACCGTAATGATGCAGAGAATTTTGCCATGAAATAGGATGAGTTTGTGTCCTGATGGTGTTTTGCTAGCAAAAAAAAATAAAATGGAAAGTTCATTTAGGTGGCTGACGCATCGCAGATGGTTGCAACCATTTCCCAGCTATATGCTTGACTTACCTTTTCCAAAATTAGCAGTAATCGTGACTTGGTCTAGTGAGAATTGCCTCATGAGTACTGTAAGAATTGCTATCTAATGGACTGGAGAGAAGGAACTCAAGTGCTGGAAGCTCAACACAAAGTGCCACTCACAGCTCTAACAGCCAGCTTCAAAGGGATTAAAACTGCTAAAAAGCATATCTGGGCCATTGAAAAAAAACATCTAAGATATTTGCTACCATACCAAGGCTAATGCAAGAAAAAGGTTGTCCTTTTTGCATTTTTTTTTTTTTTTTAGTTATACTCTATCTTCTTAGAGATCAGGGAATCAAAACCACCCACACACTATTCATGGATTTATGCCAGAGCATAATAATGCTTCCTGTTTTGCTAGTTCTTCCTTCCTTAATAACTCCTGTCATTTGATTTGCCTTTTGCTTTCCATTGATGTTTTCAAAGAGCTAAATGCAGACACTGCAGGATGTCTTTCCCCAGTGGTAATAGTTAATTAAAAAACTATCATTGCACAAGTATAAGTAGGATTATTTTTCTCCAAAGCATTAGTTTACATTCCTTAATTTAATCTAATTTGAACTCATTACAGGGCTTCTTTCTCAGCTCATGGCTCCTGTTTATTATGTACACATCTGTCTTTCTCTCCTTCTCCAGACAGAACTGAATATAAAAATGTTAACTTTGACACAATTTCCTAGCATGGATGTTTAAAATACAGATTTCTTTACAGCAAAGCCAAGGCCTTAGCTGCTACAGATTTCATTGCCAGACTTCTGCCCTGTGCTACTGTCAATAGCTTTGGGGACTGGAGTGGGGTCCCTGTGAAGATTGCCATCTGAACAGGGTCTTGTTCAGTTCCTGCTTGCAGCAGGTGAAACTGGTCAGCTGCCTTGGTCATCTTCATTTATCGAAGGGTCTCTTAGTGCAGTATTGCTACAGGATGATGTGAAGGTTGAACCGCTGTATTACAGCCCTCACTGTTGGAGAGCAACAGTGGCTTGCTCCACTTGCAGAGAGCAGCCAGGAGCCAAGAGTGACAGCAAGGCAGGCAGGAGCAGGGACCTCACCAACAAGTGTTGCAGTCCCACAGTACTCAAATAGGAAGAACAGAGCAAGTTCAGTGACATTAAACCAAGTCAGTCCAGAGTGTGGCCTGGCAGGGCCAGCAGTGACAAGGTAGGTTCAAGGTCAAGCTGGGAAGCCAAGTGGGCAAGGCAGAGTCAGAATCAGCGAGGTACAAGACCAGGCGCAGACATACCTACAACAGAGCTCAGGCAATGGCCAAGGGTGAGTGCCTGAACTTTAATGCAGCTCCCGAGCCAAGGAAGGGAAGGCTCTTGCCAAAGCTTCTCACAGGTTTCCCACACAGCTCTTTTCACAGCAGCCTGGTCCCAGGATATGCAGATGCACCATAGCAGAGCTGGCCTCCAACACAAAGACCGCTGCATCCCTGGGATGGCAAGGGAAGAGGCTGCAGAGCCTCTCAGTGCAAACAGGACCCTGACATTTTTATCTTCATCCTTTGCTTCCAAAAGAGGCTCAAGATGACCTGTGCTCCAAAAGTGGTACTTGAATAACAAACTACTAATGGAAGATGGAAGTGCTTTAGGAGGGTCATAAAGTTAGCACTGGAATGAGTAGCACCAAGTTTCTGGGAGACCATAGTTCTTGAATCCTCTGGGTCTCCTCTGAGGAACTGATGCCGATTTCTAGTCATCATTTATTGGTCCAGACAACTATAAAGGGTTTCTCATTACCTCCTGAAAAGTTAGTATAAAAACGGATCCTTGGTCTCCGGCCTATATCTCAATCATTATCAGAAGTAATGAAAAAATCTGTTCCTCTTTCATCATAAACTGGTCCCTCTAGGAGATAATCTGAGGTGGAAATCCATTGTAAGAGTCATAGCAATGAAATTGTATGTTCTTTCATTTGGCAATAACTTAAGTCACAAACTACAAGAAATAAAGAATTTTTGTCCTTTGTTATCAAGAACCCATTCAATTAGTACGATTTTCTAAACAGGCGGCTCTGAGCTTGCACACAGAAAAAGATGCAGAGTTTATTCGTATGAGTAAACCATTGGACCAATCAGTTCACCAGGAATAAAGTTAAATATATGCTTTATGTCTGTGGAACCAGGCCCTTGGATTATATATTTTATATTAATTTGCTACAGAATAACAGAATCATCAGAGCTGGAAGAGACCGCTAGAGATCATCTAGTCCAACTCCTGCTCTTTTGCCCTGTTTTAGACACTTTTTAATGTGGTAAAGAAGCCTTTTGAAACGAGTGTGGGGGGAAAAATGTATGAAAGCAAGCTGTCCCTGTCTCAGAGAGGGATTTACTTGGAATTCTAAGTCATTATTTTATCTTAAAAGCTTAACTCTCAGATAGAGTTCAGAGAGGGCCAAGTTCAGAATGTATAGAGGTAATCTAACTACTTACATGGAAACCAATCTAGTTAGACTTCAATATCTTTAAAATGGCTAAATTATGCATGGTGTTGGGATAAGTTGTGCTGACTGAAAATCAACACTGGCATTAAAAGGAAAATAGTTATTACGCTATTTAGTTTATATATTGGCTTGATCTCACAGTGAGAAAGATTGCATTTGCTGCTTGTAAAACTGTATGGAAGGAATGCAGATGCAGGGTGATGTATTTTTGTTTTGGCCAAGCCTGTGTCATTCTGTTTTAAATTCCAAAATAAGGTCACAGCTAATTTTTTGTATCCAAGCGCGAGCTTCGTCTTTGCTACTGCAGTTGCCAGAAATGCGAGCAATTGTAAATTTCCACACAAAGTTGAATCCAAAAAGGACGGTGCAGATTTTCTGTAGCACCTGTCAAGCAAGTAGGCACATCCACTGACTTCAATAGACGAAAAGCTGTAACCCCGAGTGTGTTACCTATTGACTCTGGTAACAGCAAAAAGCTAAGTTTGAGAATTTTTGACAGTCTCACCTAGAAAGAATAAAAATACCAAGGGAATAACTTAAAAACACTCTGGCGAAGAAAAAATTAAACAGTATAGAAGGAAAAAATGCCAGTTTTTATCATGCAAGAATTATAAACCAACAATACCCCCAAACAAGGACAACACTTGCCCTCTTCCTCTGCCAGGTCTCTTATTCCCAATCCTGTCTCATGTTGTGATGATGGTTGTTCAGGCTGCAGGACCATGAGCTCTGCACTGCAGCAGCATGTTACAGCTACATTTGCTTGTCACTCAGGGACCAGTTCTGCCCGTGCTTCAAACTGTGCACAGGGCGGGCTTCTCTTTTTCTGGGTTGCAGGTGATAAATGGGTATGGCCACCTCTTCTCCAGGGAACTCTGGATATTGCTTGTGTCTGTATATGGTCTCACTCTGCAGGAAGAATAAAACATCTATGTAGTGATGAGTTCTTGAATGCATTTTAAAAAAACACAGATAACTTTCTGAAACAAAACAAAACCAAACCAACCAGATTTAATTAATAGTTGTTATAACCAACACTGTTACATAGGGGATTCAAAATGCCAACGACAGCCTAAGCAGTAACTAAAAAAACCCCGATTGATGTTCTACATCAGCTACTCTTCATAAATTCTCCATTTACTCTGATTTACAAAGGAAAGTAAGATTACAATCCCTCCCTTTCCCCAAGTATCATTTATTAATCTCAGTATTTCAGAGGTTATTAAAGCAGTTACGTTAGGAGCCTTTCCAAAGTATTCCTCATTTGTTGATACCACTCACAGGTATACAGGCAGAACAAAAAGTAAAAGGGCTACTGATCCTCCTCTCCAGGCCAGAAGCTTCTTACTGTGCATCTCCTACATCTTCTAAGCTAAACAACTGTAGAGTGTGATAGTCAGATGAAAATTGTCCCAGTGGTTAAAATTCTTACCTGACCTGCAGTTCCTTACCATAAACTCCCTCTGTGACCTTCCACAAATCCCAGGCCAGGACCTTGGGGTATTCCTTGGATACCAGCATTTTTGGAGGCTGCATCCATAATCATGATGCTTGGTTCTGGGAGCAGGCTTCACAGTCTGCATATGCATGTTTCCCTCTTTCTCCTTCCCCTGTACTCGTGTACATCCTAACCATTAAGAAATTTAATCTACCTTCCTAGATGAGGCTGAGGAAAATGAAGGAGCACTAGTTCTGAGATGTGACTTGGAAGAAGGAAGGCATTGGGCTGGCCAAAACCTCCTTGAGTCAGGAGTTGTGAATGAGGTTGAAAATAAGCAGAATCACCTGTGAAGTGAAATAAGATGGAGGGGAGCTGGAGAAACAAATAAGGTTAAAAATAGATGTTTGAGATGGGACAGAGTAAACTGTGATTCTGCTGCTAGAGAAGAAAGGCAGACTGAAGCAAAAATAGGGAGGAGAGTAAGAAAGCCTGACTTCAGGTGGAAAACAGTCAAAACCAGTGAGTTACCTGCTTTTTTCTACATATAAGAGAAATACACATGAAAAGATCATTCTAGAGTACTAATGTATATACTGCACCTGATAGATTAATCCTACCCTAAGCATTGTTCTCTTTTGCTTTCATTTTCCAGAGCTAATTTGGTCACTGAGTCCTTAACAAATTGTGCACTTCCCTCAGATTTACCCCAAAACAAGGAAAGTGCTTGCTGTTTTTAAGCCAAATTTTTTATCTTCAAAGGAAGCCAATACCTGCTGCTAACTCAAATGCCAGATGGTGCATTTGGGTTTATTTAGACATGACCCACTTCACAGGAGGGAGCGTTGCCCATATAAGATACCTGTACCCTGTGGGTTTGCGTGAGGGACCAAACTTCAGCAGGCTGATCAGGCTGAATGGAATGCGATGCTGAGCCCAGCACTGTGTACTGCAGGTGATCCATCGCATCAGCAGCTCGGCTGGATGCATCAAGGATTTAATGCCTTCAAACTGGCGGCTTTTTTCCACCTTAGGAACTAATAGTTCTTGCAAATGAATAAGCTGTAAAAGTATCTTTCTGGACTGCCTTAGGGAAGAAAGGAGAACTGAGCCAGAGTGGAATAAGGAAGCCTGTATTTCTTTTCACTCACATTTCTAGCTTCAGCCTTTAGGAGTGATATATTGCACACTGTTTTGCTCTCCAGCAATATAAAAACATCCGCTATGAGTCTCTAAAAAGAGACTGTTGCTAATCTGCCTAAAAAAAGACACTGTAGAGAATGACTTTAAAGCTTCCTGGCACTATTTCTTAGTTAGCCAAAGGAGTAGTGAATGAACCAGTCTTCTCTTCCAAAGAAGATTAGGATGGTATCTAATGTTTCATGCACATAACGAAACAAAAACAGGAATCCATCCCACTTCCCATATGTAGATGTCTGGAAAGATGCCTTTGTGGAATTAAGCTGAGCAAGAGGGATGTATTTGTTTATTCGCAGCAATAAAACACAAATAATGACTCATAATGTCCATAAGGGCATTCACATTTCTCATGCAATGCTATTCTCTGGAGTCTAGTCACTTGTTTAGTCACTAAATGGACAGTGTCTTAGAACCATAAAATCATAGAATAGTTTGGGTTGGAAAGGACATTTAAATGTCATCTAGTCCAAACCCTCTGCAATAAGCAGGGACGTCTTCAACTAGATCAGGTTGCTCAGAGCCCCATCCAACCTCACTTTGAATAATTCCAGGGATGGGGGTTCTACCACCTCTCTAGGCAACCTGTTCCAGTGTTTCACTACTCTCATCATAAATTTCTTGCTTATATCTAGTCTGAATCTACCCTCTTTTGGTTTAAAATCATTGTCCCTTGTCATGTTGCTACAGGCCCTCCTAAAAAGTCTGTCCCCACCTTTCTTATAAGCCTCCTTTAATTCTGAAAGACTGTGAGAAGGTCTACCTGAAAGACTGTGAGAAGGTCTACCTGTAATCTCTCCCAGGCTGAACAACCCCAAGTCTCTCATCCTGTCCTTGTAGGGGAGATGCTTCAGCCCTCTGATCATTTTTGTGGCCCTCCTCTGGACCCACTCCAACAGGTCATGTCCTTCTTGTGCTGAGGATTCCAGAGCTGGATGCAGTATTCCAGCTGAAATCTCAGATCTACTCCAGACAGGAGTAGAAGTAGGGGGGGAGAATTACCTCCCTCAACCTGCTGGCCTTGGTGCAGTTATTTTTCACCTATAACACTTAAAAGATCTCCTTGGAAAGCAATTAAGATTAATATGTCACATTTACATCAAAATGACTGACTACTGAGACACAAATATCAGAGGTAAGATCCTCAACTTACAGTGTCTTCAAAATCATTAATTGCCTGCTTCTTTTCACAACTACTTAATTTAGGATATCATGAGCTAGAGGGTCTCCAAGTGACAGTTTCTAAACTCTTTTTGAAGAACTTTATACTGTGGACTTGATGGCATTCTGCAGCATTGAGTTTAATGATTTAATCACACACCCTATGTAAAGAGAACTCACTTTTGTTTGCTCTTAAACTTGATACCAAATAATTTCTCTGAGTATTCTGTAGCTTTCATACTGTGAGAAATAATGAACAGCCACTCCTCAATCACCTTCTCTGTGCTACTCAGGGTACAATAAAATTTATCACATCTCCGCCTTTTTCCTCCTGCAGTTTGTTTTCCAAGTTGAAGGGCTCGAGATTGCTTATTTTTTGTCTGTGGAAGTTGTTCCATTTTGGAAATCAATGTTGCCATTCTTCTCAGCACCCTTCCCAGCTCAAGTACAACCCTTCTGAGATGAATGGCAAGAATTTCGATGAATGTGAAATGTATTTGTGAAAACAGAACATTGATTCCTACCATTTGTTTCCCATTTTTCAATAAAATATTAATCCCTTAGAGAGCTTCTCGTTTAGATCACAATAGTTTTATGTGCCTTTGGTAAGAAATCTTTTCAAAAGATTTTTGAAAATCCATATTTATGAACAACTATAATCATCTGCTCGTTGACACCTTCAAAAGACTGTGATAAACTTGCAAATAAAAAAGAGATCTGAGTTGATCTTCCTCTATATCTCATATTTATCCTTCATCCACTGACGGATTTTATTCTCTCTTAATGTTTCTACAAATTTTCTGGGTACAAAAGTCAGATTTACTGCCCTCAGAATAAACTCTGTAGCTCTTTTAAAGACTGATGTGGTATCTGCCGTTATTGTTACTGGTTTTTATACATTATATACATTGGCATTCTGGCTGCAACTGTCTCGACTTTTATTTTCATTTAAATGAATGTCTAAGTTTAAAGATACTATATATTTCATGATTGGAAAAAAAAATCAAATAGACACTTCCCAAGCAATGATTTTCAGTCATCCATCAGTTCTTCCACTTTCACTTACTTCCCTTTCCCTTAGATCTCAAACCTTCTACTTAATCGAAAGATACTATCTCCAGAGCAGTAAGTCAATAAAGTCTGCGTATGCAGATTTCTTTTCCTTTTGGCTTGAGTAATTCTAGTCTTGGGAGAAGTGTTGCAAGCCATCCTTTCCAGCAGAACCCGAGGGTGAATGGGTTTTTCTCTTAGGGAAATTGACAGGAACAAAGTGTGGTACTGCCTTGATGTGAACATACTGAGGTGCCCATGTCTTCATTGCTGCATTTGTAAAGTCCTCCCAAGTCCTGGCAACAAAATTCATTGTATCAATAAAAAAACACTAACAAACAAATGGCTACTAAGATCTGATTCTAAAGGATCTAATGACTTCTTGATTGAGAAATGCTTCCAGGCTACTCGTAAGTATGTACAAATTATTTATTACTACCCTGTAGTTCTTATCCATAGAAAAACATACACAGGAGTCTCTATGCTTGCAGCATGTTTTTGCAGACAGTGTGTGCTACTGGCAGTGATAACACCTGATGTTTACAGTTACTGCCTGGGACTGGGATGCAGAAAGGCATCTTATTCCTATAGTGACCAAGGCCACTGCTGGCTCTTGTGTGCCACACTGGGGGTGCCGGGTAGTAAGAGGGGTCACAAGGAAGTAAAAGGTTGCACCTCCAGGGGGTGATAGACTGGACAAGTGACCAACAAGAATATTCACAGAGTATTGCATTCCATATATGTCATATTTAGTGTAAATTGAGTGATTAGAAGAGTTTTCTGCCCTTTTCTGCAATGGCCAGGGAGGACTTTGTCTGATCTCCTACTTTTGATCCAGACCCTGAGTTCCCAAATCCATCTCCCTGTATCCAGCTCCCACTGCTGCTGAGCCTGGGGCTTCCCCAGTGCCACCTGCTCTGCAGCATCAGTGGGGATTGCTATCAGAGGGAGGAGTCGGGTTCAATATTGCGTTTATATATAGTTGTATATAATTCTTTATTTTTATCATTTCACTATTATTTCCATTATTGTTTCATTATAGCTGTTTTAGTTTTTCTTTTCTAACCCGTTAAGTTTCTCTGCCTCATTCCCTTTTCCTTCCCGTTTGCAGGGCGAAAAGGGGGTTAGAGAGCATCTGTCCACATTTAGTGGCCAGTCCAGCCCTAACTCACAACATATGCTTTGCAGAAGTATTTCAAATGTTGGCAGGCAAGATTCACAGGTTTAGAATAGCTTTTAATTAACATTTTCCTGTCTCACAGGGACAGTGAGAGGACGAATACACTGAAAATGTAAGATGGTCCTCTAGTAACAGGACTCACTTAAGTGTAACTAAAACCCAGTTCAATTTTTATAGAATATTCTACCATCTGACTGAAATAAAAATATCATATAGTCCCTGAGATCATCACCTGCAGACTTACGTAACAGTAGAAAATGTTTTGCAGGAAAAATTTTAATTGCAGCCTATTATTAGCCATGAAAACATTCTTCAATGTTATGAGTCATGGCTCTTGTCATCAGGCTAAATGCTGTGAAATGTATTTCCTGAAAGCAATACCCTTACCTTTACTCAACCCAGTGGTTGTGTTAGCATGGTTAAATTCTAACTCTCCAAGGTTTTCTAATGAAATAAAATGGGCACATGTGAAAGGACTTGAATGGTATCACATGTATTTGGACTTCTGCGGTGGAGGACTGATGCTGCCATAGCAACAAAATCTCTGGATGGTTTGAATTTGAAATCACCACAGTTAAACTCCCTGCTGTCATAGAAAACAGCTGTATCCCTAGTCTGTGGCCACCATGATTTTTGCAACTACAGTTATCTGCAGTGAAGTCCCTGTTTATGCTACTAAGGGCTGTATTTTGCTGGGATTTTATATGCAGACTGATACTTCCATAGCCCTTTCTCTCACCTAACCCAAAATTTTGTCAACACCTGACTTTCAGAAGACAAGATAGAGCTCCACATATATGTCTTTATTTATATACTTAGATACCTAGATACCTAGACACCTGGATCGATGGCCTGGATGAGGGGTTGGAGAGCAGTGTCAGCTGTTTGCTGACAACAGAAAACTGGGAGGAGTGGTTGACACACCAGAAGGCTGTGCTGCCATTCAGAGAGACCTAGACAGGCTGGAGGCAAGAAATCTTATGAAATTCAACAAGGACAAGCATAGAATTTTGCATCTGGGAAAGAAT
>NW_009725498.1:0-29121 GCF_000703405.1 Apaloderma vittatum
AACATTTTCTCTCCGAGTCCAGAGAGCATTGCCCTAAGAATATTATCTCTGAAGTCTTTCCAGGTGTAGTCTGGACATTATTGGTCGATCTCAACAGAGAGGATTTTAACTAATTACATTTATAATCTCACACGTGTGTCAATCAAGAGTCAAGCAGATATACGCCAGTATTCCAGGCATGCAACTGAAGGGCAAAATTAAGTGGGGGGGAAAAACCAACAAACTTCTTCCAAAGCAATTCAAAATGCCCCAATTTTCTACTGCATTCCTTTCACACTTTCTTTCCTTGCTTTTTGCGGGGGCTGGGGTCACGACAGCTGTACAACTGCCCAAGGCCAGGCAGTTGGGTTTCACACCCAGATCTCTGAAAACCTGAAAATAAAATTCTCCGCTAGCCAGTCTGGGACTGAATGTGCAACACAGCACATGCAGGCACCAATTCACAACTATCAAAAACCTGCTTGCAGCCTTGTTTCTAAGCTCCTTGCCAGAGGCACAAATGACTCCTATGGGACCAGCTATCACATCAACAGCAATGCTGGCTCGAAGGCGGGATTTCCTGAGCCTCCTGATGGAGCCTGCATTTGCCCATGGGCCAGTAAATTATTCCCAGTGTTGTGCCAGCCTTGCTTTCATGGATTCAGGCTTGCTTTAAATACTGCATCTGTGGTGCTCAGCTCAAAATGAAGTCTTTTTTCAGTGTTCTAGACAACGTGGTTTGTCCCATTTCAAGGTAGAATTGCATCATAGCTGTTAGTAATGTTACAAAAGTTACACATGCTTTCTAGACATATGTACAAGAACCTGTAAAAACAAAAGATACGCCCATCCTTCTTGCACAACTTACAAAGCCGATCTGGAGGAGACAGACAATGTTACGATGTATGTGTGCTACATCACACCGATACAGAGTTGGCACCCAAAAGGACCCACAACTCAGGCTGCATGAGAGCATTGTCTGTAAAAACAACAAAAAAAAAGATACGCCCATCCTTCTTGCACAACTTACAAAGCCGATCTAGAGGGGACAGACAATGTTACGATGTATGTGTGCTACATCACACCGATACAGAGTTGGCACCCAAAAGGACCCACAACTCAGGCTGCATGCAGGGTTTTCCTGCAACATCCCCATGGCTGCTGCGGTGACCCTGCCTGGAAGTGTCGCTCTTCGTTACGTGGCACCTGAAGTGCAAGGTAATCTATGCCAAAAGCTGCACGCAGCTGTACGCAAAGGTTCCCACAAGCTGGTCTCAACATGATTCCAAACAAAGCAGGAAACACCGGCTCCTCTCCCGTCTGCCCAGGGACCAGACAGCTCTATGTGGAGTTAAGACTACAATAAAATAATGGCAGCTCATGGTTAATTCGGCAGCTCGTGGACATTACGTCAAGCCCTGCTCGAAGAAAGCAGGAAAAGAAAGCCCAGAGCAAGAAAGCCAAGAGAGAACCAGAAAACACATGGTTTGGGAGTTCCCTGTGCCTGTACCATGGTGCAACCCCTCACAACACTGCAGCAAGCTTACCTGCTCCAGACTGGAAAGTGCTAAACAAGCCAGGAAAGAAAACTCCCTCAACCCAGATATTGGAGGCTGATGAGAAAAACATCTGGAAAATCAGCCAGCACGCTGGCTTACGTTGCTGCTGGAGGACACACTGAGAGAACTAACCGTGCCTGTGTCCTGACAGCTGGCAAGCGCCCTCTAAACTTGCCACATGAAAACCACCCAGAAGCAGCCAACAGAAACTGTAGGTACAGGGTTGTTTTTGTAGCTAAATACACAACAGCAGGGTTTCAGGGGGCAGAATACCACAAAAAGCAAGCTCTTTCAAACATGAGTGATGGCTGTTGCTTCAGAGGCTCACACTGGAGTTGCCAACAGATGATTAATGACAGACAAAACAGGCCTCTGAGCAATCCAGTTTATGCCACCTACCTCAGGCCCTTACCCACAACTTCTTCACTGCTGTGTTTTACTTGTTGGTCCCTTGTAGGTTTGGAGTTAAATGCTTTTACTCTTAAAAAAATAGAAGAGAATAACGATTAGGTTATGGCAGTAAGGGCAGAATCCAGTTGCACCGTGAAATGAACTGTGGACACCTTTCTGAGACGTGACTAGTCATACAATCAAAATTCAGAATAACATCTTCTAGCTTCAGAAGAAGATGACCTTCCACACTAGTCAGAAAACAGCAGCTGTGACCAAACGATGGGCAATGCTGCCTGTCACCCCTAGGGAGGGTGTGCATGCTGATGCCAAAACACGGGGTTTGTGGCTCATTCATGTCTCCACAGAGAATGGGATCACCAGAGTACAACCTCATAAACCAGCATCAGGACACCTCCAGTTGGGGCTGGTGGGGTGTGTGATGCAATCCCTGCACTGGAGTGTAAAGATACTGAGTTGAAATCATGACATAGCAGCCTACCACCTTCTGGGGCACTACTAGAACTAATAAAAATTGTTTTAAAACCCAAGAGTAAACCACGGTTGCTGTGGGGTGACAGACTGATGTTCAAGTGAGATCTAGATGCTGATTCGAGTCTTGACTTAAACCACCGTACGCAATCAAAGACCAAAATTTCAGCAGTGAAATCTAGTTCTAGCCCAGAAGGCCAACCACATCGTGGGCTGCTTCCAAAGAAGCATGTCAAGCATGCTTCTCGGTGATTCTGCCCCTCTGCTCTGCCAAAGACCAACAGGTTCCATCCTGATATCCTGATGCAGGTATCGGTCCAGGAAATGAACGGAATGAAGAGAGAGGAGAGTTATCAAATAAGTGAAAGAAAATTAAAATCAACATGAAACAATAAACTAAAATCAACATGAAACAATGGATTAGGAGACAGTTGATGCACTTTTCAAAGCTACACAAGCCGTACCTTTGCACGTTACATTTATCCACTTTGAACACAGCTGGGCTCTCCAAGTGGGAAGGAACTTTCCAAGCCCAGCATCGCACGGTGCAGCTACACCCGACAGCTGCTTTGGGTGCAAGTGGGTGAACAGTAAAGCGTTTCTCTCCACCACCCAAGTCTATTGTTGCTTCAGGAAGCACTGAGAACTGGAACGCATCACAGTTGCCTGGAAAAACGGTGAAGACTGTTTTTCAGAGCAAAACTACCAGCAAGTTTGGAAGGTGGAGCTTGACGGCCAGGGTGTTCTGGGGCTTGCAGAAACGCAAGCGATGAGTATTTAACATACTCACAAAAAATAAACAAGAGCATGTCTAAAAGCCAGTAAGTAAACTTCTCCCTTCCTGCTACAGAGTGATTTTTTTTTTTTAAATTACAGACATCCCTGACAAACAGTATAGAAATGTAGAATCATATATCAGCATCCAAGATCAACTACTAATGTTCACAATACAGAGTTTCACTTACTTTTACTGCAAATGTTTCATTTTCAGTATTTATCTTCTGTGAGGAAAATGAAAAATTTCAGCAGTGAAATCTAGTTCTGTTTCATCCTTCAAAATTTAAACCCTTAAAATCCTACCCTTTCAAAACCTACCATACTCATACGCTAATATACTGGCATCAACTTGAAGAAGAGCTAACAATATACATGACTTTGATACCGGAAGAACACAAGACCCCTGAAGGTGAAGGCAAAAATCTGCAGAACAGGTGACACTGGAGATGTTTCTCTTGTCCCACTACTCCAGGATCAGTTACTGAAAATACTGCCTGTTATACTCTCACATGAACGTGTTGATGGCTCTGCACAACTAGCCGGATCTGGGATTTCAATATATTTTTTTTTTAACTTTCAGAAAATAAACACTCAAATAAATGCTCGGAAAATACCAGTTAAGCATTTTTGACAGGATGAGCAAAGTGTCATTTTACCTACTTCCCAAAACATGCTTTTTCCGCCCCACGGCTGACTGGAATTTATTGTTTCCTTTTCAGATACAGCTGCCCTCTTCAATCCAAACACTATTTTTCACACAGCAGGTTAAGGCACTCTAGTTGATCAAGCTGTGTTCAGGAATGTTTTTTGCTGGATCTGTAGTTCATCTGTTTAGACGTGTCTCCTGAAGGGCTTTCACAGGGCATCACTCTCTCAGAAAAGTCCAACGCCACTCACCAAATGTCTTTCTAGACAGGGCCCAAGTGGGAAAGACATGTCCAGGAAGACCCCACCTCTCATAGCACTATAATATATAGCACCAAAATAGAGTTTAACCATATTAATCCTTAAACCGTGCTTATATTAACAGTACAGAGAGTATATCACCCACTACCTTGAATAAAGTGGTTGTCCGTTTAGTACTGGAAGAATATTTTAAAAATCACCAATCCGTAAAGCACGAATTAAGGATGGCTGTGTCTAGCTTATCACCTTATGAATAAGCAAACGGGTCTTTGGTGAGGATGCAATTTTGTCAGTGCAACTTTACAGAATACGTTCCTTACATTCACGGAATTAAACAAAAAATGTGTAGGAGGAAAGACATAAGCTTTAACAAAACAAAGGCTTAAATAAAATCTCTGATCATAAGACATGAGCCTACTTTTAATACTGTTAATGCCTATCATTCCATCGAGTATCCTGTTGCTCCAACAGCATGGAAAAAGCAAACAAATCACAAACCCAAACATTAGAATATAATTTTTTTTTAATTTTTATAAATAACTTATCTGTTACAAAGGCAGTTTACCCAGCTAAATCACAAAACCATCAACTCAAGATATCCAAATTAGGTTTTATTAATAAACAGGTAAAAACTGATTTGTCAATCTTCACATAGAACTGCAGATGAAGCTGAAAAACAAGGCCTCATTTTATAAACAAAATGCATTGAATGCAAGTGCTTTGGGTCTACTGCCTAATTACCTGGGACTGGCATTTTCTTCCCACATAAAAAAAATGCAAAGCCTTCAAAACAAAGGCCTCTGTGCATTCACATAGATCACTTGTAAAACTCCTAATAAAAGTGTCCACTGGCAAATGTTTACAGCGGGTGACAGTCTACTTTGTCTCTTGCTACATTGTTAGCACTCCCTCCAGCCTCACGCTAAGTGCTGCTACATAATTCCTTGCGTGCCGTCTCTCATGCATACTGTACTGAAATTCCATTTCTTGATCTCGGTTACATACATCCCCGATCACGTGAATATTTTCCTTAAAAAAATAGATCATCAAAATAGAGATGCTTGAGGTTGCTTCAGTGTTCAAGTCTGTTTGATTTCTCTTTTCCAGCCTTTATTTCAGTTGTCCTAAATATTGCTATCCTTGTTTTCTATAAATATGAGACTTCACCACAAAGTCAGGTTTAGAAACTGGCTGCCGAAACAGGAAAGCATTTAAAGTCCTTGAACAAAGCTGTACGATGCTGCTGCTGTTCATTTTGGCACTGTATGTACTTCCCCAACGAATCTCTCTTCAGGAGTCTGCGAGATACCCAGCAGATGAAGCAAGCGTAAATCGGATGCTGATCTGTTGGTGGGTTGAAAGTTCCTTAGTACAAAGTTTCCTCACACCAGACAAAACGCTACCTTGTGTCACCCACCGTAAAACTCAGTGTACAGAGTGAACTATATGCATAACTCTTCCAACTTTTCCTGCATTTTTTACCACGCTGCATCTGCAGGTCTTCACAGATCATCAGCATTTACAAGAGCAATGTACAGAACGAGCAGAGGAAAGCTATTTTGTGCATAGTTTCTTATTAATGCTCTTATTTTAAGGCATTGCTTCTCTCAGATAAAAGCTTAAAAAAAGGGACATGATCGTGCTTAATCACTTAAAGGGAAAAAAAGAAAGTTAACAAAAAGACTATTACACTATACATACAGAAGTACAGGAAAATAATAAAGGTGAAGAAAAGAAATCACTTAAAGCAGGCTCTAGAGCTATGTACAGTAGGAAAAGCTTTGGGGTATTTCACCGTGTGTACTGTACAGACAACGCATCCTTTTCATCTTCAGACACGATTGTACTGATTTCTGGCTTCACAGAGATGTTTTCAGGGAAGACAAGGCAAAGAGTACCACTGACTGGCGAAGTTCTTCCCTTTATCGAAGGCACTGTGTGGCAGCAAACAGTTTAAGTAGTTAAACCTTGTTCTTTTAGATCTCTTCTGTGCATGTAGTGTTTCACTGAAAGTTCTGAAAACAAAAATGCTAGCACTCTCTTCCTTTCCCCTGTCCAAATTCAGTAGTGACACCGGGGCAGAGAAGAGGACGGGCAACACCCAAGCACGGAACATGGTGTGTGTTACTGGGACACTGGTAATACTGTACGCGGCCTAGGCAGCTGGCATCCGAGTCTTTCAGCAGCTTACCTTTCAGCCAAACAATTTCAACTGCCTGTGACACAACACTGAGGTATTACTAGCTCTGTGGGCTGACATCTGACATTAGCAAAATACCGTCTCGTCACACCTTCCATCTTACAAAATCCTACACGTAAATGCTTTTTTTTTTTGCCCCCCAATGACTGGATAGTTCCTTGTACGTTTGCCATGGTTTTACAAAAGGTAACAGGCCCATTGGCTCAGAAATGCCTGGGCATTTCACACTGTTCACAGCGATTTAAGGCCGGATGATTTAAAAAAGTACAGGCAGTACAGCTCCACTGAGCTCCCTCATCTTCATCTGTATCTGGAACAGTCTTTGGTGTTTTCACAATGGACCTCTGCTCTGTGACATGAAAGAGATAAGATAAGCGGTTACTAACCAAGAACAGCATGGAAAGAATTTTGAGAAGTTTTTTTTTCAGTAACTGAGAACAATCTTGTTCCTCTGAGAACAGCACAGTTATTCCAAGTGACAGAAGCAGCTTTTTACCACCTCCTTGACTACAGCTTGATTGTAAGTCAGCCAAATGGCACAGGGTGAAACTATAAAAAGCATGTTTCCCATCCCTTCACTCCGCTTTCTTCCCCATTTTGGTCTCAGTTCAAAGCTGTTGTATGAAAAGGAGATAAAATTTAGAAGCTAATCGGTGCAGGAAACACGCACAAGATTTAAAGCCTGAGGTCTATGGAGGAGTCTAAAATTCATTATGACAAGAAATAAGCGCTCTCTAACCTTTTGACATATTTAATATTTTGACCCTAGAATGAGTATCAGCAGTTCTTCCTCAAGCCAGAGAAGCAGTCAGATACACCGAAGAAAAATCAATGCCCTACTCTGTCATGCTTATCCTCCCAAGCATACAAATGCATTTTTTTGCACGAGATGTTAGACAACAACCCTCAACTATCTGAAAAGGTAAAAGATCAAAAGAGAAAAGGGATGAAAAAGACTAGGAGAGAAGAGTGACTTCTCAAGTTAAGGGTTCCCAATTAGGGAACTGCAGCAAAGCCTTTTAGTCAATTGACTGAACTTCTGATAAATTCTTTACGGTTCAGATGTAAAATGTGTCTAATAGGACTGTGTATGGATTTAACTTTACTTAGTATTTTCACTAACAGCTCGGATAATTAAAATTAAAAACCTAATAAAACATGAAGGACAGCATCAGTTCAGAGGAGTCCAATTTATGTGGACCATTTTAAAACACAGAATGGTCAGAAACGCTGAAATGAGGTTCTCTAATAACTGTTACTGCACACTACAGGGACCAATCACACACACATAACCGGAGAACTTCCTGGACAGAAAAACTGCACAGAAACATGAGTGGATTCCCTGTTTCATTTGGTGGTCTGCCTACAGATCATGGTATGACGCTGTTGCAAACAAGTTAATTTGATTCTCTGCTTTACGTAACACACAAGAGGTAATAGTTCTGTTTTGTCTGACAGCCCATTAGGGCAAAAAACTAAGTCGTGCAGAACTTAATGACACGCAGAATGTTCAAGACTGACTAATAAATTCAACTATACTGACTGCCCTATTAGGCAGCATTCCTTTCCTCTTCAACTATTTAAAACTATACTTAATAGTGGCCAGAAGTGTATTATTATTTGTTAATAAAAACTCTACAGCAGCCAGGAAGTCCAGTAAGGGTAACCAGATTGTAACACGCAAATAAATCCACTCCTCACCAAGGACAACGATGAAGTCATCTAAGCAAGTTTCACTCATCCCTAAGCAAGTTCTCACACTCATTTAAAACAAGAAGATAGATGCCTCCATTTACTTAAACTACCTCCCAACGTAATATCCATCTTTAAATATACACCATTTAATACACTTCTCTTTCTTCAATGTATGAATCGAGAGGAAACAAGAAGAAGAAGTGTATTTACTGGCAAGACAAATAAAATGCATAATTTGTATGCTTTTCAAAGTAATCTACTTCATAACTAACATTCAAATTAGATTCAGAGAACAGAACTTGGTATTATATACAAAACAGATACTAGATGCAAACCAGTTATTAGCATTAAATCCAAATATTACCAGTACAATACCTTTGGGTTTTGGTGGCACTGGACCAAGAAATCCAATATTATCGTAAAAATTATGAATAGCGCTGGGATTAAAATGTGGTCCTGAAAATAAAATTAAAAAGGCAGAAATTTAAAAAATAAACCTGGCTAGGAAAGCATGTAAGTTTTTTTTAGCAGTAAATCTGAAACAGTCCCATTATTCACTCATCACCTTTTCTATCAATATGTCAATACAGACCCAAGATATTATAGTGATGTCAACAATACACCTGGAGAAACTCATTGCCCAAAATACGCAATATAAAGTCAGAAATAGAATCCAGCAGAACACACCTGTGAATACATTTTTTTTGCCACTCTTAAATACTTAACTGCATTTTATTAGTGAATTTTACCTGAGAGTTTTTCTAAATAGTAGCTACACTGAAAGAGATGTGCGCTATATGCAGCATATTATATATGCTTAGACTTAATACTCAGAGGAACTCCTAACTCCAATTCACTGTAACAAGCAGACATAAACAACACATGCAATTTGAATACTCTATTTAAGGTCAATTTTTCATGTGGCGCTACATGCAGTACACCTGCCTTTTTCCTCCCTATCTGGAGGTACACTGTCTGAAGGAGAACCTCCACAGCCCGCGGCTGAACTGACCTAACAGCCTGCTGCTGCTGGAAGCGGAAACCATCAGTCCCTTCCCTCTCACTGCCTCAGTTCTCCCTTCCCGTGCCTCTCCCTCACATCAGCTGCAGCAAGCTTTTCCAGCAACGTGACACCTTCTGCTTGGCCAGTAAGCACAATCAGCTCTGCAAAGGGTCTAAAAAGCTAATACAGGAGCCAGAGTGCAGTAAGTGGCAAGAGAGGGAAGCAGGAAGAGAGAGGGACCTCTTGCTGGCAGCTCTTGAACTGGGTCAGCTCTCTCATGATCTCACCCTCCTGATCAAAGGCTGCGTCCCTGCAGACAAGGAAAGAGGAGCGCATGCTGGCAGTTACAACTGCGTATTTGCTAACTTGCGAGGCTGAATATAGGACAGAAGTGGGACAAGAGAGAGATGGACACATATGCACAGCTGTATCATTTAGAAATCCTCTTCTTTGGTACTTAAATAACCAGACTTCCCTCTGCGGCATTTACTGAGTAAACGGCATCAAAAATTTCTCTCTCCTGAGCCAAATACAAGATAGGAATGAATGTGGGATTATGAAAATCATAAAGCCAACAACCCCAACAGGCCTAGAAGGCAATTACTTCCATGGTTTCACTCAAACTTGATTTTGCAAATAGTATGTATACCCATCAATTTTAACAGATGCTTTTAACAGATGCAGACAGTGAAAGAAGAAAGGAAATAAAATAAATCAGCATTTATAGTTGCCGATCTACTAAGACATACTGTACCTCTTGCTTGAAAAAGATCAATCTCTTTGGTTAGGCAATCTATGTCTATCTGCAGCTGTCTGTTACAACTTCTTAACTGTTGCATTTCTTCCAGCTGAAAAAATAAATCTGCCTGTTAGACTAAATTTTCCCATTTTATTATCAGTTACCACTCATGCATAGGTTGATAGCACGTAGTTATTTCAGAAATAAAGATAAAACAATCTTCCCAATTAATGACTTTTTTTTCTAACTGAAGCATAACCTTACAAAGATTTCAGACCCACTGAATTCTTCTCTCAACAGACTTCAGAGCTGACTGAACAACTCCAGACTGTGGTCAGGACACAGTCAATGGTCCACCGGATCAATGGCTGATTTTCTGGTACTGAAAACTGGTGCAATAAACAGTTTCTCTGAGACTGGTATATGCATGAAGACTAAAAAATATTTTGTGTGGAAAGCAGTATGAGTATTAAGTCGTAGTTTGAATAGTTAAGTGATCATGCCTTTGAGAACATCTGGAAAGACTACAAGGACAAACCTTTTGTGATTGTCTTTAAAAGTAACACTTCACAAAGCAATTAGTGAACTGACAGGTTGTGGTTAAGTAACGCATATTTAGCCTTTACTCCAAACTACACTGTTTACCAGTTAAACTCTAGCTATACTGCCTTTCCCTAGTATATTGTCAATATATGGGCAACTCATTTTTCAATTTATTGTGACAGATCACACTTGTGGTTTAAGTTTATAGCCTACAGACGTTTCAACTTACTGATGGAATTTGGGAAACCGAATTCGATCTTTTCAGGCGCCTTCGTGTTAAATTATTCTCCATTTCATTGACCTCTGATTTTAGTTTATCCAACTTTTTCTTTTGAATCTCAAGTTCTCGTTGAAGTCGCTCCATCCTGGCCTTCTGGTGTACCAGTAAAGCTGCAATACATAAAGTCCCATTTTATCTACTTTATTATCCTTCACATGGCAACATTAGATAAAGATGAAAGTTAGTATTCTTTTGGGAAAAGACAGACAAAATCATGACTAGATACTGCTTTTCCATTCTCCTCAAAAGAAAATCCGTCCTAAGATAGCGTTGCATTTTTGAAAACAGCACAAATCAGTTACAGACAACAAGCAAATACAAAGAGGAAGTTATACAACATAATAAATGACCATTTTGCTGTAATCTAAAGACCTTTTTCAAGTACCAACCAATCCACAAGAATGACCACCAGAATCCAAACACAAGTTTCCTTGCACTGTATTCAGCCCAACCACTGTGTAACAAGTAGCACAAAGAGGACTTCAGAGATAGCTGTAATACAGAGCGCTGTATATGCTGAATAACCACCGAGATTTTTATTGCTATTTGGATTGGAATATAATCCACTGTTGTTGTCATAGCAGAAGACACCAAAAGAAAGGATAACAGAAATTACTACAGGCAATATCACTGGCAAACATCAGTTATCTTTACAACAAAGGCTGGATTGTTTGCCATTTTATCCCTAAACTACAGCGCGGAAGCATTAACTCAGGTTCTAATTTCCAAAACTGTTTACTACTTGTACAGAAAATGGTGTAAACTCACCTAATTTAGAAACGATATTAGCATTTAAATTACAGCTTTTAAAAACTATAAAGAACATAAACAGCAGAAGATGCAATCAAATCAATACAATTTAACATGTTTATTTCATGAAAGGTATACTATTAAATATTATCACATGAACAGGTAACAACGCTCACAGCAATCATTACCTTCCACAAAAATGAGAAAGTATTTCATTTAATAAACCCAACCATGATTTTAACCTCTGCACAGCCATTCACTCATCCATTAAATTACTAATTCATATAAACTGGGATAAGTTTTACAGACAATAGCTACCTTTATAGCACTGTGAAAATACTAAAAAAGTAGCAATAACAGGGTATTTAAAAAAGACTGCATTAGCCTCACAAAACATTTAAGCAAAACTCTGTCCAGAATGTGATGTTTAATTCACCACGATTTCATTAGGTACCAAAAAATAACAAGCCAAATTTGAGTGCTCGTAAAGTTTCCCAAGTAGTAGCAGAGCAAAAAAATGCAACTCTCCGTATCTTTGGCAAGCAGAACTGCCCTCTGCTGCAATTCCTGCCTGTTCATTCCTTTGCATATTGTATTTTGTCTTCCAGAGGTTCTTCAAGAGGAGGAACCACGTCAAGCTATTTTCATACAGTGTTACAACAACTGCAAAGGCCCTGCTGAGCTGCAGCCTAGGCTTTGGAGTTAAATGCATCAAAAAGATACCAAAATGACAAAACTGCTTCAGCCTCGGCTTGGTTTTGTTCAATTTAGAGATAGTTGCATAAACAGGCACCTTTATTTGGGGCTGCACCTGCGCTCATATGCAATATAAAAACACCGTGAATGAAATTCCAAGATAAGTATTTTTGTTGAACACTTGGAATCATGAAGTGAAGTAGTCTGAAAAGACAGCCTCCCCTCTTGAAAAACCTTTTAGAAACAGCCCAAGGAACTTTTTCCCATTTTGAAGTTACAAATGTGGCTGCACCGACAAAGAAAGGAAATCAAAGACTACCTTGCCTCTACTCTCGCAGGCAGAGGACAAACCCTTTTGCCATCTACACTGAGTTTCCACTCTTAGATGGTCTCCGTTTTCATTGCCTTCATATTACTGCTGAGGCAACTCCTCAAAGCCCAGGTGATTGGTACCTAACGTGCAGCAACTCAGCTCTGCTCTACCAACCAGACTCGGAACTCCTCAGACCTGTCAAACACTGGATACAGGCTGCTGGGGACCAGCCAGTACCCTGGACGGGCTAAGCGAGAAAGAGTGCTACTGGAGTATCTCCGGGACATGCGGCAGGGCTCGGACTCCAGAATATTTCTAGAGGGCTTTACCCTGCCCCTCTCCCTGCCTTTTCTTAAACTACTCTTGTAAAGGGAAAACCCCCACAACTTCTTGTTTCAATGTTTTCTCACTTCTGTGGTTTAGAAATTAAGCTTTCACTACTGGAACCGCAGAGGGAGCGGAAGGCACTGATGGATGCTCACAGCACTCCTCATTTTCACATCACTCTCCAGACATGATCCAATTTAATCTATTACCAGCTTTGTGACTACTTTACCATTTTACAATTTAAAATCCCAACAGTTTTGAAACACTCATTGCAAAACTACCATTATGATTAAAGGAAAATCACTTGATATTGTTATGCTAAATTTCTACTATTAAAAATAACTTGGATAAGGGACTGGCAAGACACTGCTTTAAGTGATGTTTGTTCTATGTGAATTTGGCAGTTCTTAAATACCAATTTGACAGCTGTAAGAAAAAGTGGGCTGGGGAAGACAAAATCTCCCCATGTCCCACTGCAGTGTTTATCAATGGAAAACAGCAATTTAAGTATTTAGCTCCCTCTAGTGTTTATCAGAGCAACTGAAAACATTAATAAAAAGCAACAGTGCATCTCAACCTAACGCAATTGAGCTACTAGATCAAGTTTACGGTATCTACAAGGAGACACTTAATGGTCTGTTTGATAATCCTGTGCTTCATGCAGGCTGGGGATTCCACCTGCGAAGGCAGCACAGGCACATCCAAGTTTACTTTACACAGACTAACCTGGAGTGCAAGCCAGAAAGGCTTGCACTTGTTGATTCAGACAGCCTTAAAAAGAAGCTACTTACTGCAATCACCGTAGCAAAAGTCGCGCAAACATTTCCTCCTTGATTCATCACTTTTATACCACAACCAGAAGAGATTTCAGGTTCAACTTTTTCATTATGTGCACATTCAATTTTTTCAACTTCTGCATGTTCACGTTCAGCAGACTGACAAGAACAGATCGCTTCAATGGTCTGGCAGATGCCACTGTTTACCACTAGTGAGCATGAAAGTCTGGAGGACAAAAGCTCACTCTCCCTTTTTCCTGGAGACCTGCTCAAGCAGGCACTGAATATACTTGTTAAGTTTGAAAATATATGCATAATTGTTTTCTCAAAGCCTCTTTGCATCCGGGTTTTGAACAGTTACTGTTTTAGTGTGTCTTTTGTTATTGCAAGTGTTTCTTAAAAAACCCCAAAACTTAATCTAGGAATACAACGATTTCACCCTATTCTACAGGCCTCTGAATTTCTGAAATTTCTTAGCTTGCCAAATGTGGAGGAAAGGGGAATTCTGGCAATACAATTACTCTGGCGGTAGGTCTGTGAAATTATCAGGACACATTCATAGGTCTGTGCACATTTGGAAAAATCTGTATTTGAAGCTGCATAAATTTCAGTCGCTTAATAAACAATTTCAACAATTTACATTTTTTTGTCTCCTTTTCCAATACTCTTTAGATTTTTTTTAAAAGCGTTGCTCAAGAGTGGGGCCTCATATACAGAGTCAAGTACCTTAAATCACATGTGCTTAAGGCCCCTTGGAGCAAGGGGCACAGCTGTATCTCATTAAAATTTTCATTTTTTTTTAAACATCTACAAGCACTATTTAGCATTTAAAGAAATTTGTTTCACAGATTCACAGAATGTTAGGGGTTGGAAGGGACCTCAAAAGATCACACAGGTTTTTATTCTTTCTGAAAATTTTTAAAAGCTCCAAAACACCAAAGCAAGGACTGTGGAAAATATCAAGTTACTAATCACAGAATCATAGAATGTCCTGGGCTGGAAGGGACCTTAGAGATCATCTAGTCCAACCTCCCTGTCATGGGCAGGGACGTCTCTCAACTAGATCAGAAACCACATGGGGACCGAATGGGGATCGAACCCGTGACCTTGCTGCTATCAGCACCACGGTCTAACTGCTAATCTAGTTAATCAATTAACATATTTACATTAAAAGCAATTCTTTCCACCGTATTAAGTAAGCTGACATCCACATACACACTTACAGTTGGTACCAATGATTAACTATGAGCACCATCCTCTCACCAAGTTAGACGTCAGACAATTAAAAGCCAAGTTGTATTGAACTAAGGGATTAAAAAGTCCCTAGTATGAAAATATCAACTTAAAGGTTTTATCACATATTTTTGTACACTCTTGATAGGATGTCTATCCAGTATGCAGAGAATCAGCAACTATTAAATAATTGTTTAGCCTCACTATTCAACAAATGACTGTATGCATAGTGAGTGTATATCACAAAAATACTTCTGAGTACACAATTTTCAGTTTCTAACAGGATTGCACGGTTTTTCATTCATAAGACACTTTATACTAAAGTAAATTATATACTGAAATCTCAGGTAAATTACTTCATATTAATAAAACTAAATTATAATTTGAAATCTCTGATAAGTAATGGGAACTGATACTTCTGTATACATACGGAACTGATGCTAAAAATGCAGCTGCTCTTGGCTGCCCCTTTGGGCATACACCTAGCCTTTTCTCACAGCATTACTCAGCCTTACTGACTTCAGCAGTGGACGAGTGCTCTCACCATTTCCACAAGGAAGTCTGCAGTACCTCAAACTGCAACTGCAGAAAACAAGAGAAACATCAATAAGCAACTCCTTTTGCAAAATCTGGTGACAGTGAGTTTCTTAACCTCACAGTCAGTGGCAGACAGAACCTAGCATTCCACAGTAAATACACTGATTTTCTCTGACCAGTACCCTACTCCTTTTCACGTCCCATAACCTTCGGTTTCAGTAGCAAACACGACAGATCTGTGGTAGCCTTCTACTACCCACTGTGACTTACTTGTGAGGAAAAACAGAAATCTAACCATGGAGAGACTGGAGTGCCTACACAAACCACAACTGAAGTAAAGTTTCTCAGGCAGCAGGCAGAAGCACTTGCAGATAGGTCCAACAAACCTTCTATTCTCCTGGGTTGGACAATGTATATGAATGTATTTCACTGGAGCAGTAAAGGAAATCTCCTTTGACACCAAAGCAACTCTGTCTTCCACATTCCTTCTACCCCCAACCAGTTTCAGTTCTCCCTGATAAGATAAGGAGCATTCTGGGCTGAAATGGAAAAAGCCAATGAAAATACACCCTTCTCTAATCATGGCCAGGGAAACTACTCATCTGTTCTGGCTAAAACTAAAGTGAGACAAGCAACTAGCACGGAAGGTTTTTTTGCTCAGCTTGGCTAAATAATAAGCAGCTTAGAATCTGGCCCCAACAGAAAGTATCAAGTAACTCAAATCCCTTTCAGAGGTGTTTTTCCCCCGTTACATACTAACTAAAATATCCACGTTTAAAAGCAATAATTGGGACTTCCAGATATCAAGATCACACAAGTAAGCCTATCACACACTTCTCAACTTTCCAAAGATTACATAACAAGAACAAAAAAACCCAACAAAACTGCACTTGTTGCAGGAGAAATGGAACAACACATGCCAGAAACCCCAAATACTTCTGAATGAGAAGCATGAGTGCACTTTACACAAACTAGTGAGGAAGACAGAAGGATGGTGTTTCCCTAAGGTCCGAAAAGTTGCGCCAGCCCACACCACGCACATACACTTCATCTAAAAACTGCACCTATGTCTTAGCTTCAGGAACAACTGGTCTCCACAGGAGGAATGAGCCAGTCAGTGCTTCTGAACTCCAGGCTGCATGGGAGAAATGGGCATCACAAGCTTGCCCCAGCTTGATAAACTGGATGCTGATACCTGCAGCCTGTAGAGACTGTGCAGGAAGTCAGGTTACAGCAGCCAGTGCTGCCAGGGGTGCAAGAGATGAAGAGCCAGACCAAGCAGAAGTCGGTCCCATCAGAAAGGCAGAACAGGAGAAAGGAAGACCCATCCCCAATGAGTACCTACAGTTCGGAACGCTTGAGAAGCAAGCTCATAACCTATGAGAGTATTTAGAGCCCAAGGACAGGATTTCAATTGCCTAATTTCGGGGTACCTAAAGTCTTCTAAGAATAAACAGCAGTCAGTCAAGTCTCCCTTAAGAATAAGAGAAGGCAATATCACTTCTGGAGGGCAATTTGTTTTGCTTATCTGCAGATGAATTGCTTTCTAAAGTTCTTTTAACTCTTCACTGACTGCAAAGATAATCTAGGATATTAGTTTTTTGGTTCTGACACCTAACCTTTAGACACTTGAGTTAGGTTGGATTATTCTTTCACCAAAGACGTAAATTACATCCAAAGTAGTGGACAAGTAATAATCAGTTTTTGATTTACTTTGTTACTATAGATGCAGACCAGGTATCAGTGTCCTGATCACTGTACTCAGACAAAACAAAATGGTTAAACTAATATAAAAAATATTTAGAGTAGTCATGGAACAAGCTTTTTTTGTTTGTTTGTTTGTTTTTTAATGCTGAATTGTTTGCTAAGTGAAAAAAGGACCAGTGAGGTCAAAGAGAAATTATTTTGACAACCTATCCTGAATACTGCTGAAACATGCAAAGACTTACTCAACATCTTTATATAATAAAGATTCCACAGAAGGGCTAAGAAATCAAGGTGGTAATAAAAACATGCAAAAACGTAAAACCATGAGAAAAATATTAACAGGCCAGGTTGCCATATCACATATTGTAAGTTTTACGTCCCCTTTATCATCGATCCTTTAAAATAGCTTTTTTTGGTGTGGTGCTTCTTCTCGCATTTTATAACAGACAGAAGAAAGTACCAAGACTTTAAGCATTTTATTGTCAGGCACACATTAGGAAACACGGAGGCCAACACTTCATCCCACTAATTGCTTTTGAAGTCTGCTTTTCTTGCTTCATAAACAACGCTTGCAAAAAGGAAAAAAAAAAGGAATATTATCCAATGGAAATAGTATCTCGACAAATTCAAAAATCTGCCAGTAGACTTGAAACTTTAAATCGTTAGGAGAAACTGAACAAGCTTAGATGTTTATCAGATCAACACAAAAATGAAGACGCTGTGACTCCACTTCATTAAACAGATAACTCTTCTGTTTGTCTTAAATAGATATGTTATCTCCAAGTATTTTGTTACAGGTCTTCACCATAAAAAGAAATCTATGATTTGCTTATAAAGATTTTTTATTTATTTAGGAAATGCTCATGAATGCTAAAGTTGAAGATACTGTATTAGCATCACAAAGGTTATCAAACGTTTCCTGTTCTGTAATCTACATACTGAATTGACAATCTGGCTGAAATCTCTATTATTTATATTAAGAATATTACCTTGTGTGTAGGCAGCATCATCAGATCCCATACTCAATTTCCGTGCATCACTGATCCTATCCACATGTGCTAAAACAGGGTCAGTAAGATGCTGGATACCCTCTGGTTCAACATAGTGATCAGGAAGGTTTAGCAGGTTTGTAGGTTCAAAGGTTGGGGACACTACCCCTGGGGAAACTGCAGGGGGCTTATTTGGAGAAACTGTAATTTTAAAAGTATATTTTGTGTTAGGCTGCGTAACCACCACTCGAGGAGAGGTTGCAGTGGTGCTGTTGCCCACTGCTCGACTCTTGGGTGGATGGTGATGAATAAATGCAGGACCCATGCTTACTTGACCAGACATATTCCTAGAAGTGGCAGATACTCCAGGATTTGTCGATATGAAAAGCGTGGGCTGGTTCCGCACAACTTGATCATCTCCTGCTGTAGCATTTGCTGAAATGTAGACCTTGGGCTGACCACGTGTGATCACTTCATCAGTATTTGGAGGACTGGCCGATATGTAAACAGTGGGTTGACTTCTACTTAATGTCTGGCTGTTGAGGGAAGAGGGAGTATTGGAGGTGCGAGGGCCAGTTGAACGCAACTTAGAAGAACTGTTTCTTTGTGGTGGTTCAAGTTTGATTTCAATTTGGTTTTTGCGAGGTCCTGTGGATATATTCTGAATGTTGTATTGGCTATGAGCAGAAGATTGTGAGCTACCAGATGAATGAATCATAGGTGCTTGTGGAGTAGTAGGAGAACTGATAGGCATATAGACATGAGAAGTCTGGTGGCCTTGCTGATTTGGCTGCGTTGAGTGTTGCGATGAGGTATGTGGCGTAGTACTGGATGTAGGAAGAGTAGTCCAGGGACCTGGCTGCGAAGGCTGGTAGACTTGCTGAGGGTGCATGGGATTAAATTGAGATGCCCAGCCTTGCTGCTGCTGTGTCTGTCGAGCGGTACCACTGGGAGCTGTGATGTAAGGCCTAATATAGATAGAATTTCCCTGTGGACTGTTAAGTACAGGAGGAGGTACACCATGTATGTGCAAAGACGTAGGGGTATTGCGACCAGGCTGAATATTTGGGGCTAGAGTTACCATAATGGGGTTGAATCTGGGCGTTTGTTGAGACAAGTTAGATACTCCTTTGGGGCCTAGGTGAAATCCAAGATGCTGCCCTGGATTAGAAGCACTAACTGTATTAGCCATCCCAAAGACATTAAATCCTTGTGGAATCTGCGCAGGTGCTGTCTGTGGTTCCTGATGTTGGACTGACTGGTTTGAAGGTGTCCATCACTAACGCTGTGAGCTAGAGTCCTACTTCCATTCATTCTACTTCCTTCTCTTCCATGGTGATACACATTCTGCGACTGCAAATCCAAATTAAGAGATGTCATGTGATTTCGTAGTCCAGGAATCCCAGAATCATCGGAAAAACCAAGGTCTCCTTCACCGTAGAGATACTTTGTGCTCTCCTGAGAGAGAACTGCACAACAGGCATCCAAATTATTGTTATTCTATAAAAGACAGATGAAAGTTTGGCATTACTGATAAAACACTGTCACAGTTAGATACATATGCATCCAATCATCACTGAGAAATTAACAACGTAGCATCAAACAGAAAGCTTTAGGTAGAGGGCTGGCACAGCTGCTACACATGCACAAAGGGCTTGCACGTGAAGCTTACTATTTTGAGAGCAGCAACTCAGTCACTGGCACCAAGGGCAGAGGTCTGCACTGCTGCTGAAGTCACGACAGGGAGCTCCTGCACCCTGACAAGCTAACACCATACAACATGATACACACCAGCTGAATATTCTTGCTATTCCTTGTTCATTTCAGAACTATCTTCAGCAATGACGAAGTCTCTGGCTTGAGAGGAAAGGTGACAGAGGGAATGGATTCACCACACCTGCGTATTACTGGTTAATAACTTAAACCCCCAAATCCAACACATTTTTATTTTAAATGTTTTCCCAAACACTTCAATACCAGTTATCCATTACCTCCTGCTGAAAATGGAAAGTGAGTCTTATGCAGAGAAGAAACATGCCAACCCAAGGAGTTACACATGACTTAAGAAGAAACGTAAAAACTCAGTTGATACAAATTCAGCAGATTACTCTTTGCAAGATGAAGTTATCAGTGGAAACCTCATGGGATATTTCTATTTCCATTTTAAACCATTGCTTGCAAATTTTTTATATACTTACATTTGTACAAAGTTACTTTATAAAACCTGTAATAGGATGACTTAGAACAAAACCAACCATCTAGCTAATTTAATTTTAAGGAACATTTTCAGAAGCAAACCGCTAATCCCTCTTCTCTTTTTCCATATGTTTAGTAACACTGTACTCACATCTCACAAATTTAGAGAAGAGTGAACATGCAACAGTGGCATAAGTTCTTAATACTGTGCTCTGTCCATACCACTTTTCTGACAGAAGCCCCTCTCCGTCCCCAAGAAATAAAGGTTAATACTTTCAGCCAGAAGAGCACCTGTTGAGGCCCAGATGTTATTAAAACTAAACAGATGTCAAATTCATTCAGTAAAGAAACGGCTACTAGAAAGAATGCATATAATCAAGAAAAAAAATTGCCAAGTAGTAACATATCAGTTAAAGAAAAACCCAAGCAAGATAAATGGATCCATGCTACATGCTTTCTATCAAGTTATTTTTGTTAAACTAGCAGACAGGAGATCTCATCCTTCAAAAAGGATGAGAGGTCATAGAGTATATTGTGAAAAAAAAAAAAAGAAAGAAAAGAAGAGAGAAAAAAGGAGGAACATAACAGAAGTGGGAGAGGGATGACAAGGCTAAATTCCACTGACAAAATCAAAACTACGTGTCCAAACAGGCCAGATGCAGTTCTCAAGTCTTTAAAAAAAACAAAAAACAAACTCAAAACAAAAAACCCAAGATAGCCCCCTACCCCCCTCCAAAAAAAAGTCAACACAAAAGCCTCTCAGCTACAAAACCTTTGAAAATAACGGGATTTCCTAAAGGCTATGTAATTAGGCAACTGTATATAAGGATTGCGGCAGGAAAGTCTTGGAAGGTATGACAACAAGTCAAACCGGTGGTATGCATATGGGCCCTAGTTTGGACTAAGCACCAGAGGACAAAGTAATCAAATGAAGTTAGTAGTGAAGAAAGGAATCACACATGGACAGAACAATGGGTAAGAAAAGGTAAGAACTGCCTTGGTTTTGCTGCAAAAGGAGAAAAGGGAGCCAGAAAAAGGGAAAAAGATAGGATGTCACAGAAAAAAAAACAAGCTAGGAAGATCTTAAAAGGCAGATTTTGCACGAACTTATGTGTATTAAAATTATTAACAGAAAGACCAAAAATACCAAACCAAAAAGGAACAGGCCAAGCTTGCAAGGCCCTTACATTCAGCTTGAATGCATTTCTTTGGAAATTTTTTTTCTTTTTTTTTTTAAGACTGCATCCAATCAATTCCAAAATTTCAGTGACGTCAATGAGTAAATTGGAGAACTCAAAGGGGAAACGGGGGCACATGGAACCCCTGGCATCTTCTGGCTGGCAGAGGCAGTTTCAACCGCTTCTAGCTCTTTATAGATCAGAGAACCGGTTGATGGCAGAACTGAGCATATTCCAGCAAAACAATACCCCTCATCTTAGCTCTGCCCATGTCCCAATTGAGTTTAAAATGTTGGAACCCTGAAAGAGAAAGAAAAAAAAGAAAGAATAAGAATGTTGGAGGGAAATGAGAAAGCAGGGAGAGGAAACAGACTTAAGGAGCAGGTAGTTACAGAATGCTCCAGACACAAAAAAAAAGAGTAAAAGGGGCAAAAGGGGACAATGTCCACGGGCTGGGGACTCAGTTATATGAGAAGGGGAGAGCTGAATGCAGGAGGCTCGTTGGGAATAATGGAGGGATGCAAAGCTTCTCAGAACATTCAGTGCTGTTAGCCCAAGAAAGCAATAAAACTTTTTTATTGCCTAGGTTTACAATTTGTATTATATTCATAGGTTTATATCTCATCTTGCTGGATTTTTGGTGGTCCTCTGTTTTTAGTATATCAGACACCATTTAGGAATTTCAGCAGTGGGTTATTCACCTCAAGACATCTGCATGTTTTATTTAAGTTTTTAATTATAAGCATATAATACTATAAAACTTCCTTTGAAAACAAGCTGAAAATAGGTTTGGCTAAAAAGATTCAAAGTGGACTGAAATATCCCTATAGTCTTCCTGCACAATTCACAGTGACCTGAAGAAACTTCTCTTATAAAAGACTCTTACCAGTATCATTACAAACTGCAGCACTACTTAAATTCTTTCAGGTTCTCCCCTGGGATAACTTACACTTCCTGGTTTAAAAACAACTTTACCCTGACATGTGATGCTTGCAAATAAAGTATCATGGGGGCAAGGCAAATGCACCATTTCTTATATCCAATACTTTCCTTAAGTACTTTTCTCTGAACCAAACCACAGCTGCTGTACTTAACGGAAATTCCTTCCACTATGCTCTACTATCAGAAGGCAGAACTCAGGATTTAGACACTGTTCCACCAGTACTGCAAACACATGAAAAAGTACTCTCGAATTCTGTTTTCCAATCTCTACCACCAGTCCAAGTACAAAATTTGTCGGTTTAAAGAAGTCATATTACGCTGCTTTCTAACAAAACCAACCAACCAAAAACAATCTCCCCGCACTATTCTCAGAGGAACAGCACAGACAGAAGCTAATTGATTCAGAGAAACCAAAGGTCATGGAATTTCAAACAACTACCAACATGACAAGATTTTGTTGGTAAGTCTTAGAAGCTGTCAGTTAATAAAAAAAAAAATTAGCTTTCCAGTGTAATGAATTAGTGTAGTAATAGTGTACATATGGAACACTAATTATACTACAGAATTTTTGAAAACATCTTACAAAAGCTGACCTAAACACTCCCTCAAAATCATAGAATCATAGAATGGTTTGAGTTGGAAGGGGCTTCCACGATAATCTTGTTCCAATCCCCCTGCCATGGGCAGGGACACCTCCTGCTAGATCAGGTTGCTCAAAGCCCCATCCAGCCTGGCCTTGCTCCTTCCAGGGAGGGGAAATCCACAGCTGCTCTGGGCAACCTGTTCCAGTGTTTGACCACCCTCATTGTGAAGAGCTCCTTCCTAATGTCTAATCTAGATCTATCCTGCTCTAGTTTAAAACCCTTGCCTCTAGTCCTGTCACCACATGCCCTTGCAAGCAGTCCCTCCCCAGCTTTCCTGCAGGCGCCCTGCAGGTACTGGCAGGCTGCTATAAGGTCGCCCCAGAGCCTTCTCTTTTCCAGGCTGAACAGACCCAACTCCCTTATCTGAAATCTTTACACTTTTCCCATATCTCTGACAAATTATGGAACGTATCTTTTCTTCACAGTTATAAGGTTGCTTTTCATAAAAAACCCAATTCTCTGTATTCGATATTACAAAGACTGCCAAGTCTCTCAGGAGCCAAGCACTAGCTTTTACATTTATCAGGAATTATATTCGAAAGGTGATTACTGACGCATTCACTTTGTCAAGTCCATTGACCTTGCTCAACAAGCAGTTCTCACATTTGAAGAACAAAACTGTATTTGTAGTTTAAGAATTAGACTAGTCCAACAGAGAACGATACAATCCTGAGAACAAACACAGGCAATTTGTAGTCTGGTTCAGTTTTTTCTTCAGCTAGATAATTAGAGAGAAATGGTTGGAGAAAGCTTAAAACCTCGCAAGGCCCAAGCAGAATTTTGCCCTCTTGCAAATCAAACCAAATTCTCTCAAAGAACTGCACTTTTCACAGCTTCTTACTCTAGCAAGAATGGACAGTCATGATAAAGTCTTGAAAATATCAACACACTTCTAACTCCCAACAGTACAAACATTGTTCTTGAAAGCATGTGTGTGACTAGATCCAGGTAAGTGAGTCTACACATCTTTTATAAATAAAAATACAATAAAAAGCAAGACAAACAGTTATGATATAAAGATTTTTAAATCATAACCACAGATAGGCATAGTCCAGAGACAGCTAGCTTCTGTGGACCCATTACTTTTCCAATCAAGCTGTCTATATTGATGATCAGTATGAATATTTGGACAATGCTCCTATTATCCAGAGTACTCAAAGGTTGAATACCTTAGATAATGAAAAAAAATCCAGTCAGTATGGATGCTTTGGGATCACTGGAAAAGGCAAAGCAAACATGTTTAAACAACATAGTTAAGTCTATCAGCATTTGTTAACTTTAGGCATTTAGGTCCCAACAGGTTCCAATGTCATGCTTTGTATGGGCATATTCATTTCTCTTCTGAAGGAACCAACGTGATGCTACAGAGCAGAAGTGGATAGAATCAAAGCTTATCTGGCAGCCAAAGCCTTGGGAAGCACTGACCCAAAGCACATCAGTGCATCACACCCAGTCAGGTCTAACACAGTGAATGGTAGGCCACCCAGTCCTGCCTGATGCAGGCAGACTCAAGGAAGCTGGGGTGTGCCTGCATTACACCCCCAGGATCCCTGCTGCAGAAGGCAAGTAAAGGCGTCCAGCCTTGGTTCTGTAGGCCAAGGGAGCTGGGAGCAGAAAGCAGTGGGGCCAACCCACATGTGGGCAAAGGTCTGCTAATCACCTTGAAACCTGATAGAGACCAGGTAGCAAGGCTGCTTCTGGACACTCAAAGCATGGGGGTCGGGGTAGTGGGAAACAAACAAACAAACAAAAACCCAAGAAAAAGCCCTGTATGTTTGTAGCACTGCTTTAAATCATCCCTGCTGGACTCAAGTTGGCTTTGCATCCCTCCTTTTGTCACAGTTAGTTTTGGCTCTTAACAATAGCCAAAAGATATCGATTGGTGAAACAGCAATACTCATGCACACACTGATTCACAGGCTTGTTTACTTTGGGCCACCCAGATTAGACATGGAAAAAGAGAGGGCAATTTACACCTAGCTTGCTGTTCAACACAATGACTGTGTATATTTGTCTCACTCAAAAAGAAAACAGAAAAGAAATCTGCTTTCAAAAACAACATCCATACATAAAACACTTAAAACAAGCAACACCACTTACTCATACAGTTATTAACAGAGCACTGACCTGTAACATGCATCTGGATACAACACCTTCAGGTACCTCAGGAAACTTCTGTCGCAGGTCATGTAAAACCTGAATATCAATTTGCTGGCTTCCTTGGGCCATTCGTATATTGCCTGGTCAGGATTGTTTTTCAACAGGCAGTTTTAGGCCTTAGTAAAGGGAGTATTCATCTCTTCTGTCCCAGCATTTTCTGGAAGAGGAAGGAAAGCCTTAAGACATTGAAAGCAGGCACTTTCGATGTAACAAAACCAGTAAGGAACAACCCCAAAGACAACACACCAAAACCCTCTTTCCAATTATAAAATATACATCTGTATTTTAAATCAAGGTTTTTCCATGTGACATCTCTGGCTAACTAACTGTCCTTCACATATTTATAATCTTGAAAATGGCCCATTTATAGACAGATCTCCTGATCGGTTTCCTTCTAACTTGGTTCTTATATTGTAATTATAAAATATACGAGAATAAAACCCTACTTGATTTATCAGAGTATTAAAATTCACAGGGTTAGGATCAGTATTTTTACTTATTTAACACAAGTAAACACGAAGTCCACACCAAAACGAGGCAGACAGTGCTCAATCAGTTTTTGAGCATACCTACACTGTAACCTTTACCACCACTGCTGTTGCTTACTGTCAGGATATTGTGGCTAGAATTAGTGTTTCTAAGTTTCAGGATTTACTAGCAACGGTCCACTTGTTTTTCAAGTAACACACTGAAGAAAGATTCTGATATTATGACTAGAAAGAAATAACCCTATAACGACTCATGTTTCTTCAGCTAATTCTCCTTCTGTTTAAGGAAACTATGAGGAGTTATGGATAAGACATCACAATCATCCAATCAATATATTTGAATACAAATTACCTGTCCTGGTCATATGATATCAGTAGGCTTTATCAAGAAAAATTTCTACCAATTGAGTTTGGAAGAAGAGCTCCTATGTGCCAGGCAATGGAACGCTATCTTCTTTATATAAACTAATCTTACAAATAAATGTGACTATAAGGCTTATAAATAAACCAAAGCAGTAAACTCCAGTGGTTATTTACCTCTTAAATTAGCAAATCTTATTCAAACACCTCTACTGAGTTATTCACTTTCTCCTCCCCTTCTCTACCTGCTTTTTTGCCTCATGTGCACACCATTACTCCATGTGCTGACTCATGACAACCTGCAGAAGAGAACCGCTTCCAGTACCACCAGGCATATGTACGCACTGCTCCCTGGATCCTTTCAGACCGAGTTCTATCCCAACACTCCCCTCTGGCACACTCGCTTTGTAAGTGAGCCTACGTGCTTGTCTTTCTGTACTTCTATGCATTAAAAGGACACCAGTGGCAACTTAATCACAATGTTCTAGTGCATTACCACCACCTGTGATTCAAATGTAATCCAGTGCAATGCTACAGCTTCTCCTGAGAATGAAAAGATCGAGAATTAATGGGGAGGCACAAAGTACATAATTTTCAGCAAGGATGACAAGTCAGGCATATTAATCTATGAGCACTGAACCACTCTATTACATGCTAGTCCTGAACCACACTATTATAAGGCTTCTTCCATTCCTAGGCCTTCTCTCAACCAATACAATTACAGTCAACTGGTAATTGGTTTGAACCAGAACACCTCCAATAATAGCTGAACATGATCCAGCTGAAGACAACCAGTTCAACTTTCTGCCACCAGCCAGAAAGTGAAAAGGAAAAAAAAAACCAACAAAAAAAAAAGAGAAGAAGATAAAAAAGAGGGGAAAAAGAAGAAAGAAAGGAAAACCCCGGAAACAATCCAAAATATACGCCACTTTCGAGTCTCCACTGGTATGCACACGTGGGAAAAAACCAACTTGTCAGTTAATAAAATAGCAAAGACAGAGTCCTACGAGTATTCCAGTAAACTCCTGCTCATTATTTTAGTCCCATAAATCCCATTTTCTCTGGTATAATCACAGTAACGCTTAACTAAAAACACAAGCAACAACAGAAATTTTTGTCAGAATATTCAAAGATGTTTTGATAAAACATAGATCACAATTCTACCCGCAGTTTTTACTGTGCATAACACAATGTTCCACTACTGAAAACAGTACTGCAACTTCAAAGAACCTTAACATATGACAAGTACCAGCTAAGACAGCCAGAACTCTTAAGTCAGGTTATGGTATTCCTTCCCAGAATATACATTCTGTTTATCTGATTATGCAAGTTCAGCTCCCCTTCTCTTCATGCACTTTATTAACAGAGCCAGAGCAGCCCAACTATTCAGGAGCTAGAAGTCTGCTTCTCTTCAGATCTGTACGATTAAAAAACAAACCCCCAAACTCACAACACTATCTGCAAAGAGGTGACTGGTGTGAATATCCCTGAATATAGCAGGCAAGACAGGGTTTTGTCAGAGTTCTGCACAAGCAAATTAAAAATAATACATTTGACACTAATAGTCACAGTATGATTACAGTTTAATTAGATACACTCCTGCATTAATCCACTCTGCATATACCAAGAGCGCTATCTCAAAGGGGTAGAGAAATACTGAAGATAACTGCTACGTAAGGCACTTCACGGCTGCTGCTATCAGCACCCAAGATCACTAATTTAAAGGTAGCATGGATACGCCTAAACAAGCTGCGGTCTACCTTAGAGTGAAGTTTAGACACACTTAAGCAGCCTCAGAAACTTGCAATATTGGCAAAGCAGAGGATCAAAACACTTTGCTTTGAATAACTTAAGGTATACATCTGAAAAGCAATCATGTTCAAAAGCAACCTGAAGGAGCAAATCTTGCCTTACCCAGCTAAAAAAAATCACTCTGTCCAGAAAGAAACACAAATACCTTGTCTGAAACAAAAAGGGTAATTTATTTTCTACCAGAAAAAGTGTCAGGCTTTTACTCTGTGTATCGGGTTTGCCTGGCTGGATTTCAGCGGCACGGGGGCTGTAGGGGTGGCTTCTGCAAGAAGTTGCTAGAAGTTTCCCCTGAGTCTGACAAGCCAATGCCAGCTGGCTCCAAAGATGGATGCAAAGGCCGGCCGCCACAAAAGGGGGCCCTGCCGCTGGCCAAGGCTGAGCACGTCAGTAACAACAGGATAGGAACACTGCTGTGAAAACATATTTAAGAAACGGCAAAAAAAGAACTGCGACACACAACAACTGACAGCGACAAAGGAATGAGAATATGTGAAGAAACCAAGGTCAGTGAAGAAGGGAGAGCGGAAGATGTGCTTCAGGCGTCAGAGCAGAGAGTCCCCGGGCCGTGGTGAAGACCATGGTGAGGCAGGCTGTACCCCTGCAGCCCATGGGTGTGACGGGGTGTAGATGTTCACCTGCAGCCCGTGGAGGACCCCACACTGGAGCAGGGGGACCCGCGCTGGAGCAGGTTGGCTGGTGGGACTTCTGTGACGCCGCAAGGGACTCACACTGGAGCAGTTTCCCCTGAAGGATGGCACCCCACGGAGAGAGACTCACGTTGGGGCAGTTTGTGAAGAATTGCCCCTCATGAGAGGACGCATACTGGAGAAATGTGTGTGAAGATTTTCTCCCATGAGAGGGACACCACAATGGCCCAGGGGAAGAGTGAGGAGTCCTCCCCTGGAGGAAGAAGCAGCGGTGGAAACAACATTGTATGAAGTGACCGTAACTGCCCCCTGCGTCACTTGGGGGGAGGAGGTGGATAAACTGGGATTGATGTTTTGCCCGGGAGGAAGGGAGGGATGGGGGGAAGGTGGTTTTTTTTTTTTTTTAAGATGTTTTTATCTCTCACTACTCTTCTCTGATTTCTTTTTTAATTAACTAATTTCCCCCAAATCGAGTCTGTTTTGCCCAGGACAGCAGATGTGGGTGATCTCCCTGTCCTTATTTTACACCGTGGGCCCTTCAATATATTTTCTCCTCCTGTCTAGCAGAGAAGGGAGGGTGACAGTGGCTGTGTGGGCACCTGGCCGCCAGCTAGGGTCAAACCACTACACTCTGCTATGGAGAAAGCTACAGTAAGTATAACATCAAAACGGTTAAAATAAGGGATAAGAATTGTAGAAGTTAAAATGAAGTCATGACATAGCCTTTAAACACGAATTCAAGAACTAGAGTTCCTTTCCCCTTCCACTGCACATGTACTGGCTAACACAATGTTCCGCAGGTT
>NW_009725498.1:29152-32138 GCF_000703405.1 Apaloderma vittatum
GTTAAAACAATGCTAAAGCCTATTTACATTTACTCAGGTTTAAATCATAAAGGTTTGGGAACACAGAGTACTGCAAGAGCCCCTGAAGTCTTGGAGCAAAAGGCTGTTGACTACGGCAGACCCAAAGGAAGAGCTGGTTATCCAGGCAGAGCACACAAGCTTCAGCCAAAACAGAGCAGCACCTTGAGCATGTGTGTGGCTCCACACTTCCCCAGAAGCACCTTCAGCAGCTCTGTCCTCAGCTGGGACAGACCTGTACCTTCAGAACTGTACTGAAAAGTCTGTATTTACCCTTTTTACCAATTTCCATCCTATGTCTGATGTATCAGATTGGCAAAACAGCACCTTTACAGCTGTTACAGCAAAAGCTGCATGGAAGAAGATTCATGCATCCATTCTTTTCATGAAAAACACTGAGAAGAGAGTACAAATCATGATTTGAAACATTTAAAGCCAGAAGAATGTTTCACATTGCCACCCTAGTGCTTCATTTCAATAAAATATGTCAAGCTCATTTTTCAGCGTCTGTAGTCTTGACAAAACACACAATGACCACAATTTTCATTTATTACTCCAAAATAGCAGAGTGTCACAATAATTACCTTCAAATTCAAAGAAGTGCTGCAGAGAAGCTTTTCTGCATCTTCACAAGGCATAAAATGACTTACTGGGTGACATCCAACATTTACAAAACTCAGTTATTTGTTGGTAGCATGCAATAATTGGAAGACTGCTTATTTTTACTTTACTACTATTCTTTTAAAGTTCTGGTGGCTTTAACACCAAGAATACTCATGCAGTTTGTGCAGGAAGAGCTAGAAATAACATCTAGTCTATGAGTAACTAAAAAACTCTTTTATGTGTGCATCAAATATGTCAACATGGTGGAACATGATTATATTTACTGAGGTATGAGAGAGAATAAATGCAATAGGCTCTGCTCCTGCTATCATAATTCACAGAGAAATATACTTCCTACAGGACTTTGAGTATATCCACGATGTTCACAAAAAAATAATAAAATATAGCTTCACTTACAATGTAGCATGAAAAATACACTTATATCGCATGAATACTAAGGTCTCACTCTGATCATCACGTAAAAGACAAACCTACTGCAGAGCTCAAAGATATTTAAAAATTATTAATAAACTCAAATTAACTTTAAGGAAATGTGAAGTGGCAAGCTAGGAGGCCTCATGAGGCCTCTCTTGCACAGAGATAAAGGTTTTTTTCCCCCCAATTCTTGACGTTGCAAAGAAACTATAAAAAAGTAAATACACTGTAGAAAAAAAGTGTATCAACGGGAGGTAAGGGAAACTGCTGGCAGCAACATTTTGGCTTCATTTGAAGACTCGGGCATAAAATAAGGGCATTACAGAAGTAAACAGGGCATTACAGAAGTAAACTGTAAAAATCTATTCAAGAAAATTATTAGCAGAAATGAAATCCAACATTGATGACTCTGAGAAAGAACTATCCCTAAAACCATTAAAAGCAGAGAAAGGAAAACTTTCAAATACTGGATTGCTGTACAATATAAAGTTATTTTTGTAGTAATGGCCATTTACTAATTCTTTTACCTATTGCTTTTTAGTTATTTCAAAAAACCCTTCAGTATGACTTTATACTGTTGAAGAGAGACATACACAACAAAGATCCTAGTGCTCACTTATGCCAGAAATACTAAGTAACTGGAAGAATTAATTAGCTGTGTTCTTTTAAAGACTACTGGCAAAATCCCCAGACAACTTAAAAGGCCTAGCAATTGTAACACGATAGAGCTCCTGTTGAAGCTTTATTCTGTGAAAACTACTGACAGAAAAGTAAACAATGCGTCATCCCCCAAAGGCTGCTCAGAACTGTGAGCATGAGACACAAAATAAACTGCTTTTCTTACTAAAGAACTCAAAGATGACTTAATGTGAATATGATTCAGATGCCAAATACTACATTGTTACAATGCTAGACCAATACCTAGTTAATGAATAAATAATTTTTAAAATCTCCTTTCTTCTGACAGAACACATGTTCAACAGATCAGACACAATTCTCCAGTACAAACCTTAAGCTTAATATCACACTGACTTTTCACAAAACACTTATAATACAAGTGTTTGTCTGAGTAAATACTGCCAAAACTGGTTTTATGAAATAGTTCTACCTAACAAAATCCAAACAAAGAGGCTGGCAGTCTAGAATATTACCTACACTTTTTGTTCATTACTAGATTTTTCTAACTGCAACTTTACATACAGCCTACATCACAAGAAATATCAAAAATAATTGTGCAAATATTAGCATAACTGCTGTATTGAACAATTCTAGTTCAACTTATGATGCACTCCTAACAACTGAAGTCCCATTTATGGCCAGCTATCACTCTGGAAATAGCCTTTACGAGTTCAAGAGAACAGCTTTTAGAAATACACAGAACCCTGCAACTGTAAAGAGCATGCCCTGCACGTTTGCCAAAGTCAAAGGAATGAAACCTTCACATCTGCCCTTGTACTTCAGCTACATCTAACAAGTAAATCGCTTACCCTTTTATGTAGTTTTAATCTGATCACATCTGATATGTTTTACTCACATGGCAAGAGTGCCATAAAAGTAATCCATCTAAAAGCTTATTTTAGAAACCAGGCTGTAAATATCTACTAAAAGGGTGCTGTGAATACAGAAACATACAGGACATTTCTTTGTAGTGTTAATGGTGCTGATTATAGATGCTTTTCATAAAGACCATTGTAATTTCAGCAAATCAGATGCAACAAGTTGCAATGCAAGACCAGTAGAGGTTGCTAAAGTGCCTGCTGATCTAGTAGCCAAGGGATTTCTGGCATTTCTTTTGATGCATCCAGGAGGTGCAGAAAGACTGTAGAAAGAGTTAAGCAATTATAAAGATGATTCAAAAATAAATAAAAAACCCCAAACTTAAAACCACAACCACCCAGGCCCTCTGCACTTATCTCTGATTCCTTCAGCA